>NC_068366.1:31079389-31254389 GCF_020536995.1 Dreissena polymorpha | reverse complement strand
ATGTTGCAGCATTATAGCGTCTATACTATAAAAAGACCAAATACTCACAAGAAACTAAAACTGATAGTGACAGAAATTATGCTACACTAGCTTATGATTGGCGTTAAGTCTAATACATACTAAATGCATTTTATTAGAAAGGAAGACTTAATAACAATAACCAATTATAATATAGAATATCATATACATGCTTTGTATGAATGTTTATACTAGTTATTACTCATTTTGTCAAGTCAATATGACACTATGATCATAAACAATTGATATACATGTACAGGTCAAGATCTTGCCAATCCATATTTATAATTATAGACTGATTGTTAAATGAATGCATGCAGAAAGACCAACTTTTTTTATGTATATTTAATCTGTACTATAATACATTGTAGCAGATGGTTTAACTTCCTTTCTACACTATATGCAGCTATTATTATTATTCATATTTTGAGCGTAAAAACAAATATTCCAAGAGTTTCATGTCATAACAATATAGATTAACAATAAATTGATGTCAGAATTTTGCTATTAACAGGGCAACAGATAAGGTTCGTTTTATCGTTTTTACGATTTATATTTGACAGAAAACAAATTGAAATTTAAATAAATCGTACAGAAAACGATTATGAAAATGGAAAACAAATTGAAATCGATTCTTTGTCGTTTTAGTTGTTCCGTTTTCTGCCATACCGCGTTTAATTATAATTAGTGTATTGTAACCTTTAGTATTGCCGTTATATTTTCAGTTAGTTCTTATAGACACCGTTTTGGGCCGGTGTCAATATTAAAAGTTACTTCCGCCGAAATAAGTTCGGGGAAAAGGTTCTCTGTTAAAGGCAGTGGGGTAAGGAAACTTTCATAAACGGCGAGCGCGCCCAATATTTTACAATTCGTTACGAGACCCAAACCGTCGGGAAAAGACATTGTGAAGAGTATACTATCACATTTAATAGCGCAGGTGGTGACAGATTCTGAAATATTCGGCTCAAAACACCGCTGCGATTCTGTGTCTCAAAAACTCACAACATCGTGATTTCAACTGGCTTGTCATTGATGGAGAGGGTTTTGCAATGTGAGTGTGCACTGAGACTGAAAGGCAGGAGTGTTGAAACTGGTTTAAACTGAATGACTCCATCATCCATTTGTGAATACACAATTAAAACTAATAGTTACAAACAACCATTGTCACTGTAAATTTATAATGACTTAATTGGAATAAGAGTTGCTGAGAATTATCAATAATAAAAAATTAAGCGCTAATCTGATCCAGAAATATATGTACATTTTGATCAAATTTAAAAAAAAACTAATTGACAAATAGTTTTGAGGGAAAAAACTAATTGTTAGAAAAAGCTTGCAGTGAAAACTAATTAACCTAAAATCTTATCTGTTGCCCTGATTAAGAAGAAAACAAACATTGAGTTATGCAAGCACTTTTTACAAGTCTATACATACACATGTATTGTGTACATTCGAACACATACACTTTTTTTATCTAAAACTAAGTCAAAGAACTGTTGTTTTTTTTTAAGAATTCAAGATCACTTGTTTGTATATGGTTTAATGGTTTTATAGAAAATACTGGATTCCTTTCCTCAATACCGGCAGGGGTGGTGAAATCTCAAAAAACTATACTTGTCCACGGACAACCATTTAGGAAATTTAACTTGTCCGTTGCTGAACTACACTTGTCCGTTAATGTTTATATAAATTATAAACGCATTTATTCATTAATGTAAAACAATGTGGAATATACCAAAACGAGAATGATTTGCTAGTTTTGTTTATTGTTGTATTTCAATAGTACATTCATTATAGCAGTATATTATAAACAATATAAAGACTTTCTAAAACGTTTAGTCTTGCAAAGCTAGTGTTATTAAAACATGTGTTGAACATAAGTACATCGTAATCTTAACAAATTAAACTAGTCCAATATGTCGACCTCATCAGACTGAGGCTCTGCGCCGCTACTGGTAGCAATTTGATTATAATCAACTGGTAACCATTGAAAATCTGTGAGCCAAGTTTCTTGAAAAGTTCTGGTGCGTTTACTTAGATCATATTTTTTATCATAATCTTTCTTAGTTTTTTTGGGAGGTGGACTGATCAAAGCTTCGGGTTTCTGCTCCGTTGTTGAAGATTTAAAAAAACTAAATGTTCCATTTTTACCATTAAAGTTGTCTTAAATAACAAGGTAGACCGTGTTTTGATTATCTTACTTTGATACTTTTTATTTCCGTCTGATTGTAAAAATAAAGAAACCAGTCTGTACACTGTCTTACAGTCGGGCCGAATGTTTAAAATGCGGCATGCCTCCTGGTCTCTTACAGAATAAGGGAGATCACTGCGCAGGAGAGTGCCCGTATTTTAGCTTGATTGCTCCGCAAATAGCACTGACAATGTAATCGCATGTCAACATCCCGTTTTGTAAAACTTAATTACGGCTTTAAAACAATGTATTTTTTTGTATACCTGGGCCCGACTTTAAAAAAACTTGTTGTCCACGGACAACTAATTGAAAAAAATCAGTTGCCCAGACAAGCAAATGTACGACTCTGGCAACTCGGACATTTGATTTCGCCACCCCTGACCGGTATGCACTTATTTAAAACATCAACAATTTTGTTGTTTATACTACATAAATACATTGTGTACATCAGTGTATCTCAAACCATAACATGATTTTAGCCGTGAGCAATACATGTATCACATTATACATTTGAATAAGAAGCATTGCTGATTTACAGTTTGCAGTTTAAGCATTAAGTCATATACACTTTTACATTTTAATCATTTTTTACTCCATTTTCAGAGCTCCAGATAAGGATTTTTGAAATTAGTAACGGTACTGCCGCTGACAGAAAGAAAAGGAGTAACGCTTAAAATCAATTAGTACCTGTACTACCATATCCAAAAATACAGGTAGAACTGTACTACCCGTGTTCTTGGATATTGAAGGTTGTATAACATACTTTACAGAGACATTTGCAGCAATTAAAATTAATATATGTAGTTCTTAAAAAGTAACTGTATTAGGTTTTAAATTCTGAATTATGATGCAAATACAACTACATATTCAAACTCATGACTAATACTATTTCTTCATTTTTCTTGTCAAGAAAACACGAGCCAACAAGTAAGCTAAGTAAATGAACACTTATATCACTGTCTCATCCGTTTCCCATCGTGTTTTCTAACGTTTTAAGCCACCGATGCATTGAAATCGTTTAATATTGGGGCGACAATGTCTTTGACTCTGGGTTTGCAGATTTAATGTCAGGATGGTTAGACGACACCGTATGTAGTCATTATATGACAACAAAGTGTTGTTTTGAACCGCTTTCGGTTACGCCAGCATTCCATTCGCGCAGACATTTTGTTTTTGACGGATTTACAAGTTACAGGAAATCACGCGACAGAATAGACAATAATATATGAACCCAGTCTACAACTTTTCGGTAATTAAATTAATGAAAAGCACCGTTAGGTTAGAGACTAAAAAATCACGCCGCGCTGACGCAGACGAATCGGTACGGCCAGATTTTTTTTCGTAAATGCGTAAAATGGATATTAAAGTCATAATTGTACGTCCAGTTTATAAGAATAAATGCGTAAATCTTCATAAAAAAGGCGTATTTACGGCTGTACGGCCCTTATCTGGAGCTCTGATTTTAGTCACACGTTAGAGATCAATTGCCAATAAGCTCATCATCAAAATCATGAAAATGGCTGCTGAAAAGACATTTAGAGTCTATAATGTTTATTAGGCACATTTTGCAAACCAGCAGTGTAGTTGTACAAAATTAAATGATGAAATGATGTCTCTATTGAGTGCTTATGACATATACATTAATAAATATTGAACTCAAAATTTAATCAACGGTTCAACCAGAAATATCTAAGTAGCAACCAATTATTGGATATAGAAATTAAAGACACGTCACCAGATTTTCATTTATGCTCACCAACAGAATGCTAAATGCTATGAATATCAGTCAATAAAGGCTACAATTTACTGAATAACATGTTGATAACTTTAAAATGGCTTGGCAAAACTTAAGGGAAACCCCTGTGCCTCTACTTGGAAATCATCATCGGCCAGTAGCAACAATTGTTCTCAAAGAAAGCCATTCAATCAGATCATGTGATTGGTTACCATTCAAGGAGCACAGAACCCTTAACACCATGCTAAGTTCCAATAGGACTGAAGCTGAATGAATGAACTGACGTTGGAGCTTTGTGCTGTATTGGTGGAATCGATAGCTCTGTTTGGAGTCTGGCATCTGGTCTTGGAAATCAATGACTCCAACTGTAGGCCTGTTTGATTTAGGTATTGCTATGATCAATATTCTGAAGACCTTGAAACAATATGTATTGCACTTGCACTGGTAATTCCCAGAGCTGTCAGTTTGTGTAACCTACATGTATGAATTGCCAATTGAGAAGGTGATGACATAGAGAATATTTGTTCATGTCAGTGTAAGATCGTTAGTTATTTCACGAGCGTTCATACAAAAAAATATTTTTCTATGATCACTCGTGAAATAACAAAAAACTCGTACACTGACATGAACAAATTTTCTGTTTCTTTTATGCCCCTTTCAAGAAAATAACTCTTTTACAATGTAAATAAACGGTGAAAAGCATAAAATAAAAAAAATTGTTGGATTCGGTAGAATGTCGAATTGAATTCACTCGTGATCATAGAAAAAATATATATAATTATTTATGAAAATCTAAAAATAGAAAAAGGAGTTCCGAAAATTTGTTTTAACCGGTGAAAATAACATTTAGTTTATTTTCACTGCTGTTATTTCACTGCATAAATGTCATATTTTATCATTATATAGGTATAAAAGCAAATCTAATAACATTCTGCTTCAAAGTCAGTAAAAGTACTATAATAGTACACTTTTACAAATGAATGCATGGGGGATTGGACCAAAACTTAATACAATATATATACATTATAAATTCAATATTACAAATTGGTAAAATGTATTGGATTAAGCCAAATTCCACTATTTGAAACAAGTCATGTCCATTGCTTTCTTGCTATATAAATACAACGCAAACACAAGCCATGTCATACATGTATTCGTTATTAAAATAAGATTGATCTTGTTACATGTATAGCTGGTTATATACTTAATTAAAACCATGATCAGATCAATGCTTCCTTTTGTATTGGTCAATACGCATTATAACCTATTAGTGTTTTTGTGTGTTGATTGCTTTTTCATGTAAATAAATGATCAAAATTAAAGTTAACTAAATGTAACCTTTACAAAGCCGTCTGATTAATTACACTACCTACAACTATCAGATTTCGTATCTAATATTCACTGAAATCGCAAAAGGGTTAAATTTTTCACTTAAAATGATAGCACAGTATCAAGTGTCAGTGAATAAGTCAAGCCCTATACCTTACATGTATGTACACATGTTTAATATGCCTTATCCTCACAGTTATGATTTAATCTCTCAGCAATAAAACACACAACATACTTAGAGAGTTTTTATGAAAAATTGTTGTATCTACTTTGCATTTATTTACCAAAAAAAATGTTTACTTCCTCTCAAACCTTACTATTACCATGTTGTGTATGCAGGGTATTAATTATTACAAAGTATTAATAAATACAATGTTTACTTTAAAGAAATATTATCATAATAAAGACAGTATTTACTAACTCGTTCATTATTTTCCAAGGAGGATTTTTCTCCAGACACCATTGACCAGTATACATAATTATATTAAAAGTTATTGAGAACAGTTCTTAAGCCTAGTTTTGATTTGAAAAAATAAATAATAAATCATACATGAATAATTTTCAATATTAAAAAGTGGAAGTATATATAGTTATGAAGTAGCATTTAGTAATTTATTAGTAAAATGAGTATTATACATTGAAAGGCAGCAGTGGCTACTACGTTTTTACCTTTTTACACTCAGAAACTCATTTTGACACATTTTAAGGTAGCGCACCTCTAATGGGCACATATCCAAATATAATCTAATTAATTATTTTCTTAATCAGCATCATTTCACTTAACTACATGCAAATTTGTAGGTAGGCTTTCCATGCTTTTTAAAAAAATATACCGATTTTTTCAAAACCACCCCCACGCTCGGCTTTTGTCCAGTTTATTTTCACCACTGGGGTATATAAAAGTTCCATAATTCATTCAAATTTCCAAATATGGGCATGCAGTTGGTGTGTACAGATGCTGTAAAGGTGTTTAAAGTTTAAACAAGATGAAATAAGTATTCTTTTACAGACATTTATTTTTTACAAATTTTTATCTATGGAAGAGCGCCATGAAATGTAAGTGATTTCAGCCAAGTAAAAATTGGGTCGGTTAAAAACAGTGTCATAAAATTCAAAATAGTATCATTTAAGTCATATTTTAAACTTAGTTTTTATAGAAACACTATATACATGCAAAAATACCAAGAACTAGACAGATTTACCGTTTACTTTTTGAAATAAAAATAAAAATGCAACATGCATGGTTCGTATTTTCAACAGTAAATCACCCAATTTCGCCATAACGTTGTTTTAATTTTAATAATTGAAGAATGTGCATAAAAATTGCAACATATTTAACAATAAATATAGCTTATATGCCATATTAAATCAAATTACGTTAGAAAATAAATAAAACGCGTCGCAAAAAAGTATACGTCGTCGGCAGGATTCGAGCCTGCGCGGGAATATCCCAAAAGATTGCTTGTCTATCGCCTTAACCACTAGGCTACGGCACCTAATAGTAGGCTCTTCAACCTTCGAAGAAATCGCGGGAAATCATTAGAGGTGCGCTACCTTAAGTCCTTTAGAAAATCAAATACATGTAAAATTTAAGTCCTTAAATTTCTTAATATATTCAGGTTTGAAAGGCATCATTTCCAACCCTCAAATACTTATGAGTAGCAAACAGCATTTTAACCTGAACAGACTGCGAGCTAATAATGCGGGTAAATATTTAGATTCTGTTCGAAAAGAGACTTGCGTGAATTCATACATGTACATGAAGCATTTATGTCATTGAAGAAAGTATTTAAATACTTTCATTATGTGAAGGTAAACTTACCTCTTATACGGTAATGTGCGATATAGTGCATATACATGTATATGGCAGTGTTTAGCCACGGAATACAATTCTTATGCGAAACACACTATAATTGATTGAAGTATGATATATGAGAGTAATTAAGCAGTAATACTCATTACAATACGCACACTTGAGAATGTTGTTGTCACAATCTTTCAGATCAACATATACACTGTACATGACAGTGCATGTCTATGACGGATTTGGCAACAATTAAATGATTGATCAATATAATCAATCCCAAATGTTATGTTGTTATCCAACCAGAAGCCATAATAAAATATATTTCAACTATCAGATAATGAATGGTAAACAATATGATATCATTCTAAAGAGAAATTACAATGGAAACTATTCAATAAAGGGAGAATTATCAGGGGTGAAAAATTCGGCTAGGCCGCTTGCCATAAAAAATTAACAATGAATTGGGGATGGTTATGTCTAAA
This sequence comes from Dreissena polymorpha, assembly GCF_020536995.1. Taxonomy (NCBI): domain Eukaryota; kingdom Metazoa; phylum Mollusca; class Bivalvia; order Myida; family Dreissenidae; genus Dreissena; species Dreissena polymorpha. The sequence continues at coordinate 31,246,827 of NC_068366.1, read as the reverse complement.
ACTGTACGTCTAAAATTGTAAAATGCAATAAAACTATAAAAAATGTTAGCTTGACATTGCATAAATTGCCTTCCTAAATCCTTCTTAAATAAATACTTTTGGAACCCAGAACTTTTACAAAAGAAACAAGATAAGTGTTTGTCAGAAATACTATGTCCCCTACTGCGCCGCTTTGAAGCTATATATTTGACCTTTGACCTTGAAGGATTACCTTGACCTAGACCTTGCATCACTCAAAATGTGCAGCTCTATGAGATATACATGCATGCCAAACATCAAGTTGCTTTCTGAAGCGAAATAGAAGTTATGAGCATTTTTTCGAAACCTAAATGCGAAACCTACATGTAAATGCAAAGTGTGACGGAAAGACAGACCAACGGACAGACGGTCCGATCACAGGGTATTTTTTTACTAAGAAAGTGACGCCGATATTCGGCGTCTTCCCCTACCAGAATTTTTCCCCTAAAAATACCATTTCCCCTCCAAAAATATAATTTTTCACCAAAATATAATATTTTACCCTCAAAGAAATGGTTTTTTTTCTTTTGGGAAGTCGACACTTATCCAATTTGTACCATGTACTACGATCTCGCTCTCTCTCTCTCTCCCGACGAACACTCAAATCTGGGAATCCCAGTGATTCTATATATAGCTCTAAATTACGTCATGGAAACCGGGCAACTAATGGTATTTATCATGTGACTATTTTACTGGATTCCGGTCTTGCGCGAGAAGGGTGTTTCGTCAATTAATTACCGGAAACCAGTCGAATTTTCATCCGGGTTATGTGAAAGCCAAGATATAAACGTTAAAACAGAAAAAGTCTCAAAATTGGCGTTCATACACGAACAAAATAAAACGTTTGGACTCGGAAAATATTAATTGCGTTGACGCATTTTTTAAGAATGAATCATCAAAAACCGTTGAAACCCAGCAGGATTTGGAGGTACATGTAATCAACATCGATTAATACTGTCGGATTATTGTAAAACTGAAAGTAGACAATCGGCAGCTGCCGCACCTTTCCCTTCCAATACTGTAGCAGATCTAGATCGTCAACCCATTCATCTTGAAATTGAAATCATAATATTGACATCATTCCCCGGCCCCAGTTGACATTATTAGATCTACACCTGCAACTTTATTTAGGACTTTGACTTTAATATCATACTTGTTCATGTGTTTAAGAACAAAAAGGTCAGAGACATGCCTCTTTTTCTAAAAAAAAAACCTGAAGTCTGTAGGTGAGTTATAGACATTGAAATGAACAGTTTTTATTTTTTCCCCAAATATGTCTCTTTCGTGCTCAATTTTCCCCTTTTACCCAGCGTCCAGCTTCTTCCCCTTTTTCTAAAAAAAAAACCCTGGATCACTATATGCCCTCCTGCGAGGGCATAAAAATAGAAAGTTGCTTGATGTAACCAGCCAATTCAATGGTATTTATTTATAACTTTACAAACGTAACCAACCGACAAAGGGAGAGGAAATTTTTGTTAACCATTCCCAGCTTGTGTATTCTTAAATGCAAAAGGATGCAACTGCTTCAGAACAATGATTGTTAACTAATATGTGTATGCAAAGTGGCACTTCCTTCCCATCAAAATTAGGATCAATTAAAGGGACCTTCAACCAGATTGACGAAAAAAATAAATGTTCTAAAATACCGTAATTTTTTACAATTATTAGTATATATTGATTAAAATATCACGACTTGTATATTACATTACTTGAAAAAGTTAGTAAGTTTTCATATTTTCAGTATTTTTGGTAATAAAATTTAACTGGGTATGTGTACCAGGTAACTACCAGTTAACTATAAATATGACAAGTAGATTGATCATCATCATCACGTGGTTACATACCCAGGAATGCAAATTGTGCATGCATAGTGAATTGTATATATTTTTTATATAAAATTATCAATCTACTTGCGTTATTAATAGTGTGTACATTGTTATGTCACCTATTTTCGCGATGTACTTTTTATTTCACATCGCGAAATTTTATTACCGAATATACTGATTTTTTAAAACTTTTTTCAAGTAATGTAACATACCAGTCGTGATATTTTAATCAATATAAACTAATAATTATTAACAAATATGGTATTTTAGAACTTTTCTTTTTTTCATCAATCTGGTTCACGGTCCCTTTAATAATAAAAGAAGAATTTTCAAAAACATTCGATTGTTCAGGTATTTTGTATCTTGTACTGTACGACATTAAAGACAATTTACTGGCATAATATTAAAATATGAATATCATATAAAACACATTATGAATTAATGTACTATTAATGTACTACTAATGTAATGCAAACGACATAGCATGGTTTTTTAATGGCTGGTTGAAAGTTCACATTTCCTAGGGGCAAGTAAGAATTTGCAATCACTTTAGTCCTACACAGTGTTTTTTGTTCAAAATCAGGGTTAGTATCTGACATGCTGTATGGCAAACTAGGGATACCAGAAGTCACTGCATCACTGAGAGCCAGACGCCTGAGGTGGTATGGGCATGTCGAGCGTGCCACCTCTTGCATCAATTCAATCTCGAAGATGGCCATTCCTAGTGCTAGAGGTAGAGGGAGACCAAGAAAATCTTGGTCTCACTGTATTAAGGATGACCTGCACACCTGTGGCATGGGAGACACTGACCCACAGAACAGAGGAGCGTGGAAATCAGGGGTTAGACGCTCTAGCCGCCTGCTGCCTACCCCAACTACTGGGACTAATTTCGCAGCAGATGACAAATAAACTCAGGATCAAGTCAAGTCAAGTATCTGGCCCCATTCCCAATGGAAAACAAGATGTGTTTGTGAAACACAATGTCCCCCTATATATGACCTTGACCTTGTGAAGGATGACCTTGACCTTGTGAAGGATGACCTTGACCTTTCACCACTCAAAATGTGCAGCTCCATGAGATACACATGCATGCCAAATATCAAGTTGCTATCTTCAATATTGCAAAAGTATTCATAAAATAAGCGATTTGGGCCACATATATTTGACCTCTGACCTTGAATGATGACCTTGACCTTGACCTTTCAACACTCAAAATGTGCAGCTCCATAAGATACACATGCATGCCAAATATCAAGTTGCTATCTTCAATATTGCAAAAGTATTCATAAAATAAGCGATTTGGGCCACATATATCTGACCTCTGACCTTGAAGGATGACCTTGACCTTGACCTTTCACCACTCAAAATGTGCAGCTCCATAAGATACACATGCATGCCAAATATCAAGTTGCTATCTTCAATATTGCAAAAGTATTCATAAAATGAGCGATTTTGGCCACATATATTTGACATCCGACCTTGAAGGATGACTGACCTTGACCTTTCACCACTCAAAATGTGCAGCTTCATAAGATACACATGCATGCCAAATATGAAGTTGCTATCTTCAATATAGCAAAAGTTATTGCAAAATGTTAAAGTTGGCGCAAACAGACCAACAGACAGACAGACAGGGCAAAAACAATATGTCCCCCACTACTATAGTGGGGGACATAAAAAAATATTTTTTTTCCAAATGGGACATAAAATTCAAAATTTAAGGTTGCAAACAAACAAAAATATTTTTAGATTAACATTTTGTTAATCTCCCATCCAAGTCTACAAGTTACACTTTATTAAATTTTTTAATTAAAACTCTTTAATTCTCATTTTTGAAGCATTTGTTTGCACACAAAAAAAAAACACAAATTTCCCAATGTTGGTCAAAACATCGCGATTTTTTCCGGCCCAAAGGAACCAGGCCCCATTCCCAAACTGGTGAAAAAACACTGCTACATGGCAATAGCATTTGCTAAATTGTGCACCCCTAGCTGATCATCGTGAAATCAGATTGGAAGTATTAGAGCACTTTCCCCTAGATACAGATCTACAGACAGCTCAGTTTCTTTGCAAGTGCACAATTTTAAAGGCAGTCATTACAGTGTGTGTTTTATGGTTCAAATTTCAGACCCATTTCCAATGGAAAAAAAGTATATACTTTTACCAAATGGGAACTAAACATTCAGAATCAAAGGTTTCTAATAATAACAAGAAACCGTGAGAGACGGGTGATGCTCCCCAAGGGGTTTTTTGGTCACAATATTGCACTATATATTCAGATAAAAGGAAACGTCTTGAGGGGCATAACTTTGGACAAAATAATACGATAGATGGTTTAGCAACTTGAAAATTTCAAAGAGCCATAACTCTCTAAATAAATCATCTAACCAGAACCCACAAATAACATGCGCATCTCCTTAAGGTAGTTAAGCTTCCTATAAAGCTTCATTGAATTCCAGTCGGTAGTTGGGGAGAAATAGCCCAGACAAGAATTGCACTATATGTGCAGTTTATAGAAAATTTCAAAGAGCCATAACTCTGTGAAAAATCATCCGACCATAACCGGCTGATAATATGCACATCTCCTGTTGGTAGTGAAGCTTCCCATAAAGTTTCATTGAATTCCCGTAATAAGTTGCTGAAAATAGCACGGACAAGAATTGCAATATATGTACAATGGAAAATTTCGAAGGGCCATTACTCTGTGAAAAATCATCCGACGAGACCTGGCTGATAATATGCAAATCTCCTCTTGGTAGTGAAGCTTTCCATAAAGTTTCATTGAATTCCGGTCATTAGTTGCTGAGAAATAGCCCGGACAAGAATTGCACTATACGTACAGTTAATGGAAAATTTCAAAGGGCCATAACTCTGTGAATAATCATCCGACCAAAACCGGCTGATAATATGCACATCTCCGTTTGGTAGTGAAGCTTCCCATAAAGTTTCATTGAATTCCGGTCATTAGTTGCTGAGAAATAGCCTGGACAAGAATTGCACTATATGTACAGTTAATGGAAAATTTCAAAGGGCCATAACTCTGTGAAAAATCATCCGACCAGAACCCGCTGATAATGTGCACATCTCCTCTTGGTAGTGAAGCTTCCCATAAAGTTTTATTGAATTCCGGTCATTAGTTGCTGAGAAATAGCCCGGACAAAAATTGTGCACGGACGGACGGACAGACGCATGGACAGACGAAGCGGCGACTATATGCTCCCCCAAACATAAATTTTAGGGGAGCATAAAAATATATTTAAACAAGAGCTGTGTTTATGAAACACAATGCCCCCTACAGCGCGGCTTAGAAGCCATATATTTGACCTTTGACCTTGAAGGATGACCTTGACCTGTCACCACTCAAAATGTGCAGCTCCATGAGATACACATGCATGCCAAATATCAAGTTGCTATCTTCAATATTGCAAAAGTTATGACCAAGGTTAAGTTTTGGGACACACAATGACAGACACATACAATGACAGACAGACAGGCCAAAAACAATATACCCCCGATCATTTGATCCACCCCGGGACATAAAAAATATAACAAGTCTCAACATTCAGTTCATCTCCCATACAGTTATATGAGTTGAACCTTAGTAAATGAAATATTGAAATCAATTTAATTTTGAATTTACTTAATGTTAGCAAAAACAAAACCATTAATATCCCAAGAACGCGATTGTTCCAAATCCAAAGGGATCAGATCCCATTCTAAAATTATATTTAAACAAGAGGGCCTGAAAGGCCCAAAGTAGCTCACCTGAGATAACAAGATATTATTGGGACAAATCTTCTGACCAAGTTTCATCCAAGATATTATTGGGATGAATCTTCTGACCCAGTGTCATGAAAATCAGACAATAAATGAGGCCACTATAGTGTTAACAAGATTTTACTATAGCCATATAAGGAAAAATGCCCCGCCCCTTGGCAGCCATCTTTTTCAAGCAAACCTATCCATTTTCGAACTCATACAAGATATCATTGAGACCAATCTTCTGACCACATTTCATGAAGATTGGACAATAAATGTGGCCTCTAGAGTGTTAACAAGGCAATTGTTGATGGCGCACGACGGATAAAAAAAGCTCACCATAAGCACATTGTGCTCAGGTGAGCTAAAAAAAACACTGCATTAATTAATAAGCTTGCACTGTTGTTGAAAATGAAAAATCTTTTCTATTTTTTAAGCATGTGTACATCTTCGATAATAATGTTTAGAAATATATGATTTCACGTGCAATATAGCAGATATACAATGTATTCATCACACATGTACATTGTCCGAAAACTGATAATGATCAAAACTATTTTTGAATGTTTATATTATCAAACCGATGACAGAAAAATCAGAATAAACAGCAAATGTATTTTGATGACAAAATGTGCTAATTTTTTTTGTTTTGGCAGATTATTTTTATTTTTAAGAAAAGTTAAGATTTCTTTTCAATAAAAAAATGGCTAATTTAAGATGAACCTATTGAAGTCATTGGCTCATTACGCAATTGGCCATTTGCATGTACTTTTATCACATGCTTGTTTAACATTGCACATGTACTTAATTTATGATGCAATTGGCCATATATGTACTCTTACCTTTGTCAAGCAGTATTACTTGAGAGATGTTATTTATTTGTTGTATATTTTACCCAATATCTGACATACATTACGTTGCTTGAGGACCTTCCAGTCCTAACAGCAAGATTTGTGCACCCAGGCCATAATTATTACATTTAAGACTTACTTAATTGATTGTATAATTAATTATTCCAGGCACATACAACTACTATAGGTTACAAGTTACAAATTACCATATTCCATTCATAAACATTTGCTTATTAAACATGACAGTAACTTACATTTGTGATTATCAGTCGCGCAAATTAAAATGCATTGTATGTGAATAATTGTATTCATTAAAACCACTATTTTTGAGTACGATGACCAACAGAATGAGGGCAGTTACTGCTGTATTTAAATTTTATTCAAACAAAAAATTGTAATGTACTTCTTTTAGAGCATTTTTGCACTCTAATTTCGATTCAGTGTGTGTGGGTTTTTTTTCAAAATGGGGTCCAGTATTCAGCTCTATTCCCTTTTGAAAAAAGTGTGGTTGTTTTTTCCAAATGGGAACAAGCAAAAATTATACCCAATTGAAGGTTTAAACAAGAGCTGTCACCATAGGATGACTTATGCCCCCTTTAAATGCTTGATAGAAGTTATGAGCTTTGTTGGAAACCTAAACACAGATTTCGAAACCTAAACGCGGACCCTAAGTTCAAGGTCAAGGTCACAGGGGTTAAAATGTGTGTGCGTATGGAAAGGCCTTGTCCGTATACACATGCATACCAAATATGAAGGTTATATCTCAAGGGACATAGAAGTTATGAGCATTTCTCAAAACCTAAACGCAGATTTCGAAACCTTAACGCGGACCCTAAGTTAAGGTCAAGGTCACAGGGGTAAAAAAAATGTGTGCGTATGGAAAGGCCTTGTCCATATACACATGCATACCAAATATGAAGGTTATATCTCAAGGGATTTATAGAAGTTATGAGCATTTTTCAAAACCTAAACGCAGATTTTGAAACCTAAACGCGGACCCTACGTTCAAGGTCAAGGTCACAGGGGTTATTTTTTTTGTGCGTATGGAAAGGCCTTGTCCATATACACATGCATATACCAAATATGAAGGTTATATCTCAAGGGACATAGAAGTTATGAGCATTTTTTTAAACCTACATGTAAACGCAGATTTCGAAACCTAAACGCGGACCCTAAGTTCAAGGTCAAGGTCACAGGGGTAAAAAATTGTGTGCGTATGGAAAGGCCTTGTCCATATACACATGCATACAAAATATGAAGGTTATATCTCAAGGAACATAGAAGTTATGAGCATTTTTCGAAACCTAAACGCAAAGTGTGACGGAAAGACAGACAGATGGACAGTCCGATCACTATATTCCACCTTTTCTTCGAAAAGGGGTCATAAAAAAAAAATTTGTTTAGATCTCAACATTTTGTTCATCTCCCATTCAGCTATATTAGTTTAACCTCCATACATATAATACTGATAACACTTTTTTTCTCAACTTTGAAGCATTTTTTGGCAAAAAACAACAACACTCATTTCCCAATTTTATTCCAAACGCCGCGAATATACCAAATCCAAAGGAACCCGACCCCATTCCCAATTTCTTGCATACAAGCTCAGTGATTTTTTTGCCCAAAATAACAGCCGATATTCGGCTGCTTCCCAATTGCAAAAAATGAAGTTTTTTCCCAAAAACTTGATTAAAATTTCCCAAAAAAAAGACAAAATTTTCCCAATAAAGCCAATAAGATTACAATGTAATTTAGCACTAATTTCGAACGAGTGCCGATCGAGCTTGTCAAGTCGTCGCTGAACGACAACTGACTTACGTATTGTTCGCGAATTTAGCTGAATACAATTTTACGTTGCTATCCACATATCTCTCTATATTGCGGAGGATACCGACGATAGTCGATGTATCCCGATTGTAAACGCGTGTTTTTACACACGGTCAAGATGGCGGAAAGCAGACGAGAAATTTGCGATGAGCGGCGAAAAAAATAAATAGCATTCAAATTAACAACGGATATCAAATGGTTATTAAGGAATAATTGAATGTGTGTGTCCATTAACGCAAAATACAACGTTTGAGATAAAAACAACAAATATTTATTAGAAATCTTCACAGTGAATGTGCATCACGGAAATCAGTGTTGGGAAATTGGAGTTAGTCTACCGATACTCACAAAGTTAATGCATTAAAGATGACTATCGTTCGAAAATGGAAAGAGACAAACATGATATGATTTATATGTTAGTGGATCTGTGTATAATCAGATTCATATGCATATTCTGCTTTATTATGTTTGTCACGCTTTACAGTTTACTGAAATAGCATTGAACGGAGGATGTCAAGTGCAAGATGTTGAAAGGTAAAAAATGAAATAAATTATTTTAACTCCATTTAATATATCATTGACATAGCAAGACCACTAAAGCGTGTTTTTTTTAAATATTTGTTAATGTTTTCACCATATGATATTTAATTTTAAAAAATTACTGAATTAAATTCTTACTGTTAAAGAGGTTATGATTAAATGGTATATTTAAGAATCTATATAGATTATTGCAAGTTCAATATGCATGTGGAAGGATATTAACTTAACATAATGTCTTCATTGTAAGAACACATTAAATTAGCACTTTATAATACAAAAATGCTGTCAAACATACTTTAATAATTTTAATTCTGTTCTTATAATCATATTTATAATGTTTCCCAATTCCATGGTTTATCGCGCTATTTTTCCCAATTTTATGGTTTATCGCGCTAATTTTCCCAATCCAAATGGCACAGGCTGTAACAAAAAAAAAAGCAAATAAAATCACTGAAGCTTTCTACACTAACAGCATTTTGCAGATGCTGTGTCTGAGGGTGAACTGTATATGATTAAACTTATAACCTATTTTCACTTAGGCACTAAAGATAATAATGACAACATACAACCATATCCCTCAAAGTCATTTTAAGTTAAATTAACCATATTAATGTCAGCATCTGTTTGTATTGATTTTGATAACAATCCATCATTATCAGTGGTGTACTTTATGCTTAACCTAACACATTTACAAGTGTATCAAAGTTCCACTCACAATTTAAATTATAAACAATACAACATTGTGACATACTGATGACATGGCCATGCTGTCTGTCTGCTTTTGATTAATAATTAAAAAAAATAAATATTAGTCTTAATTATATTTGTAATCCATAACATATAAATTAGGGAGTTTAATAATTTGATGCTATTCATAAACTAATACATGTAACTTTATTTCAAAATGATAATAGTATTAATAGTATTAATACTTCATTGCCCTAATGTGGCCCCAGTTTGGCAACAACTTTTTGACTTGGCGAACATAAGTGGCGACAACTTCAATCCCTGAGAGGGAACCACGACTTCTTAGTCATATACTGTACCAATTGGGGCAAATATGCGCTAAAATCCCTGATATTGGGAAATTTCGCTTTTGGAATGAAATTGGAAAAAAATTGTTCCCTTTTGCAGTGTTTTTTTTTTTCCTAAATTGGGGCAGTTCCTGTTATGGGTACTTTATAAAGAAGGAAAATAGAACATTTAGCCAATCATTCTTGTCCTCAATCATTTCATAATGAGGAATCTAAGACCTCAACTAAAGATTCTGAATTTGTACATGTATCACATATGTTGTTGTGTATAACTTGACTATCAAATAATCAGGGGCGACTTGATCTTACTAGGATGTTTTTTTTTAAAGAAATTTGCAACTTGTCAGTTAAGTATTTAAATAGAAATTCCATCAATGTTAACCTGTAAGTTCATGCTCTGTCACAACACTGACAACAGAGACACTAAAAAAAAAACATGGAACATCCCAAAGTAACACAATAGTCTAGAGCTGCATAAAAGTTAGCCAATATATTCCAGCACAAATGACATGTTACCCAGAGGTAAGGCCAGAGAAATGGGGCTTCCCTGTGACAGTTATCTCAATGTTACCTTGGGACACTTGATAAACCACCCAGCTTCACTCTAATCAAGCAGCTGATTGAGCTATCAGAGATCTGACGTCAATTATACCTGCATCACAACTATCACAGCTACAATCTGGACTAACAATGTTATCAGGGATGAAAATTGCTGAGTTGAAGTAATCTAAAAAGTTTTGATTTGCTTATTAAATAGAATATTTTGAGATATTATCACCTGATTAGTATCACTGAAACCAAACAATGCAGAGTAATAAAAAAATAAAAATATATAGCTTAATAAGGCACAATGCTATTTTGATTGGGACTCAATCGACACAAAAATAATTAATTTTCATCCAGTTAATGAATTCAAGGTTTGGCCCCAAAAATATTGCCAATAAAAGAAGTAGCTTAATATTTGCAAAGGGCGACCCTTGTTCTGCAACTACTTATGGGCCAAATGTTGACAATTCTCCAAACACAACCACTGTCAATAGGCAATAGTTAATTTTACATATTAATTATCAATTGTGTGCGTGTCTATGTACAGTACACTCCACGCGTTTTCCCCAATTTCCCTCCATACTCCGCGGTGATTGACCTGGAGGGAGATTAAGAAAATCCCGCCAGACGCGGCGTTTGCATGATTTTGGACGCGGTGGTTAATGATCGGCAAAACTGATAAGCCGACGCGGTGGCCCTCTGCGTCGGAAATATACATGATGACTGTATATTGGAAGCATTTGTAAACGTCGTGTTAACATTAAAAATCGTAGTGTGTTTCGGTTTACTAATTATTATTCTCATTTGGAAATTTTACAGAACATTTATTCTTGTCTTATATGTGTTATGATTTAAATATTAACTTGTCAAATGTCTTATATTCATTCATATTGTAGACGTACCTGTGAATTAAAAATCATAATTTCTATACGTATTAATTTTCTATACAATTATCTTTTTTATACATGTACTACAGTATTTAAACAATTTTTTATAACAATTTTTTATTTTTTGGCATGCCCAGTAGCACACTGCTAACGCGGCGTTGCGCGGCGGTCACTGATAAGAGCGGAAATTGTCTGCATTTACCGACTAGGCTAAAGTAATACACGCCGCGGGAATAAGCGAACGAGGCGTAACGCCGAGCGTTTTATCGAGTTCACCTCGCTCTCTCAACGCCGCGTGAACACTCGCTAGCAGAAAAGACACCGCGGAGGGAGCGCTTTTTTTGGGGGAAACGCGTGGAGTGTACTGTAAGATTAATCCTCTTAGCTCAGTTGGTAGTGCAATACGCTAGTGTTCAGGCAGTTGTGGGTTTGAGTCCGCACTGGGAATAATTTTCCTCTGAGGCTAATATCTGTCTCCGCCAAAGTCAGGTATCCATGACTGGTAATCTTGTAGCTATTTCTGGCCAAGACTTTATTTAATAGGCCATTCAAGCATAAAAAGGTACTTTTCCATAATTTTAACCCGCTATGCAGTGATATTTTTACAAATTTTCTCATCTGAGTCCTGGGACACGATAACATGAAAATCTATGAGTCCCCTAATTGAAAGAATTAGTCCAAATATTTAACGATATTGTTTTTTGTGAAATTTCAATGCATTTTTGGGACTCACTCATTCAAAACTTTAAGTTTGCATCCCCAGAGGTTTTTGTGAGTCAAGGACGCAGGACTCGCAGGTAAAAAAATCACTGCTATGACTACCAGTATTCTAGTAAAATTTACTGGCCCTCATACATTTTTACTGGCATAGTCTTAAGTCCTTTGAGTCTGAAGCAGGGCTTTTCATTAGGAAATTGGGAAGAGGCCCTAGAGCCTTCATATTGCGAATTTCATGCGCGATAACTGCTCATTTTGGGAGGACCGTGTTTTTAAAACATGGTCTTTTTCATTGTGCAGAAGTATTAAAATACTACGTCTACTGGTTTTTACTGACAAATTCTCGTTTTGAGACAAGCAAAACTACCACGTCGTATGTAATTGTGATCAAACGTAAAAAAATGTTTAAAGTGAAAATCGATTTATTAAAATGTCCCACATTGTGACACTGACAGTTACACGGGATTGTCATTTATTAGGACGGCTAAATTTCTGATGAATTCAAACAACACGGCCTTAATCCGCTGATTGTTAGCTGTAGGCCTACTTACAATCCAAATGCTTTCGCTTTGGTCCCATCAATTCTTCGGTCGTTGCTTTGCAAACCGTTTTGGCCAAACCTTGTCCAGCAATGGTGTGTTTGGCCGCCGTTACACGATCCATTACGCTCTGCCCCGACTTGGTAGCCATATCTCCTTCTGTGGTTAGAAATAAATTAATCCCGAGGGTCTAAAGACCCCCTTAAAGTCAACACATTAGCTTAAAAACACCGTACTTTGGGAAGGGGTGGTTTAGTAACACCGACTAAGATGGCGCACCAAAAGGACAAAATTAGATGCATCACGTGACTTTGGGCGACAACTCTTACGCCGTCAACATCCAACAATTGGATTGCTTCCCGTGACTCGTAATACAATTTAACGTAATCATAGTGTTCATTTGGATCTATAAGTCTCTTACGTTATGCTTTATATGATTCTATTCTTTAATTATTCTGTTATTTACTTAAATAGGTATACAATTTGTATATCCAATCGCCAACAAACAATAACAGAATAGTAAAACTATAGACCAGTTCATTGTTATTGTTTTGATCAAAGACCTGTTGAAAATTGTTGTTCAGATTTTATTTACAGGTCCCACGCCCCTTCACGGAGTCATGTTAGCTGGACCTGCACCTGTGACCTTTCAGGAGGAAAAGATTAATTTTGAGCCAAAGTAGGTCAAATTTACCCCAGCTGCCCGGGTATTCGCCAAAGATGTAATTTAGATCCAATAGACCAGTGCACGGTGGCCAATGAGATCTTAATGACTGCAGCACACCGCTCTGCCTTTATGGCCACTCTCGCTGTCACCGGCCGTCGTCTTTTTCCCCGAGACAGTTTCCCCAGTGCGTTGAGCGTACTTTGTACCGCTGTCCCGGGGATCCTCCCCGGGAGGGGGTGGGGGGGGGTAACTTCCCAAATTTTAGGGTAGGGGTGTCCCGCTGAGACTTTCGAAATGTGACCCATTTTTATACCGGAACTCTGATAAAGTAGACCCATTTTATACAAGATTTTGAAAAAGCATACCCAGTTGTATACGATACCATTGAGAAAGTGGACCCATTTCAATACAAGAAGTTTGATGAACTGGACCCATTTAAAGACTAGAATTTGATAAAGTGGACACATTTCATACTATAATTTAAATCTCTTTCATATCAATACAGTATACTTATTGAATTTGCTATTATATCTTTCCCGCTACTGAAATTTACTTTTTGATATCCATATATACAAGAATGACATTTATCATACCCATTTTGATACTGATACTTTCAAATCTATATGAATAATTTATATACAAGCAAATTTCTGATTTCTATACCCATATCTATACTCAAAACCATACCCATATCTATAATTTTAGTCGAAAAACACACCCCATAAAATCGGCACACCCCTATATACCCGTATAAAGGAAGTTACACCCCCCGAGGGTCCCTCAATAAGGCCACCCCCTCGATGTTCTGGTGACGTACTCCGTGCATAGTCAGAGCAGCCCCAGGTCCGCCACATATTTCCTCCGCACTGGTGATCTCGCTGTCCCACTGTTCCCGTCCCTCTACAGACGGGACCTCTGGCAGGTCTGGATCAGCGAACTCCCGACGATAAACAGCGGTTGACTACACCGCTGCATCTTGGAGAAGATAGCAATCCCAGCAGTGTGGAAGTCGTCCGGCTCGAGGGTGGCAGACTCAGCTGGATTAGCAGAGCCACCCAGGTGGCTCAAGAAGTTCCCTCAAAGAAGATCCTCTGCGGGTGACTCTCGCCTCGGTCGCGACGCGCAAGCTCCAGCTGCTGACCGAGGATCAAAGACCTGTGTGTGAATGTCAGAGTTTATTTACAGGTCATCGCTGCGTCTTCACGACTACCTTCTGTGCTGACCTGACCCTGTGACCTTTCAGGGGAAAATATTTTAATTTTGAGCTAAAGTAGGTCAAATTTACCCCCCACTGCCTGGGTTTTCGCCGAAGATTAATTATTATTATTATTATTATTATTATTATATTATTGTTTTTAATACAAATACACTAGTGCACTGTGACCTTATCGTTCACTGGTAAAAAAAAAAATAAAAAAATATTACAATAACAAAAAATGAAAATCATATTAGATTCAATATACTACAAAATAGATACATGATAAAGTATATCTTTCTTTCGTTGATTGTTTAAATGTTGTCCTATTATAACCATAATTAGTATTGTAAACATCATCATCATTAACACCAGCATCACAATCATCACTAAGATTAACATAACGATCATTATCATCATTACCATTATTATCACCACTATTATTATCATCATTATTATAACTATTACAATTTATGATTTAATTTGTTTATAGTTTTGCTTACGGAATTGAGTGCTTTTATTGTGCTCTCCGCCCCAGGAGAGGTGTTAGTGGGGGTTCGAGCGGGATACAGGAAACGCCCCGCTTCCAGAGGCGTTCCTGGTTCTTTTAAGTGCCCGGTGTAGAGCACCGATACACTGCAACCCCGTTTAACGTCCCTCGCGGAAAACATGTTAGTTAGTTTGGTTAGTATTAACAGTATTAGTTGGATCAATAATAACCATATATAAAGGGGCAGTGAATCTTTAGCAAATTGCAGAGTTGGTATACAGCTTCCTTCCTAAATTAGACTGTTTTCTCATTGCCCATATATATCAAATATCATGCACTATAAGTCAAATAATATGAAAAGTACGAGAGAGCATGCGATAGACAAGAGAAGAAACCGCCACCGTTGGTTTTATGTTTTCGTTTGATTTGATTTGCATTCATGTGTAAATTAGAATTACCTGACTTATACATTTAACATTCCTATCATATAGCGGGCATCGTGCTCTGTCTACACTACACAACGGGAAAGCATCATCTAAACTACAGTAGGGAAAACAAATTAGAATTACCTAACTTATTCATTTAACATTCCTATCACATACCGGGCACCGTTCACTGTTTACACTACGCTACGGGAAAGTATCATCTACACTACAGTAGGGAAAACAAAAACAACAAAGGCCATAACAATTTTGTATTTTTTTTTCTCCCCATGATGGGTGGGTCATGTCAACAGAGCCAAAGTGCACGGACGAGATGGTATTTCGCCAGGCGCGCCCTACTAGCCCTGCCGACACGCTCCACCCAACATGTTTTATTAGTTACATATGGGAAAAAATATTTACTTATCATATTTGATTACAACATTATTTACACCTATAGGGGTTGCACTATGAGCAAATGTGATTTGCCCGCGTGCGCACTTATTGTATCTTCCTGTACTGTGTGGAAGTATGTTGTCTGTGTGCTTTCCCCTGCCTTCGTAGTCGGTAGCTGTTTACAGATTGAGAGAAGGAAAAAGAGGGTCTCGCGGAACCCTTGGTTTTTGTTATCTAGAGCGATATTTGGTTTTAAAAGGATTAGAGCTTATTCATAGTGGTCGAAAACGGCCGAGTGACATATGTATTAAGGAGGCCGTACGCCCCCCCCCCCCCCCCCCCCCCCCCCCCGTTGTAAAGAGGCTGAGTAACCTGCGTATTAGGGAAAGCTTACCCTTCCATCGTTTTAGTATTGTGAGTTGTTGATGTTGTACTGAGATTCTTAATTCTCATTTGAATTTATTTTAGCTAATATGTATATATCTGGTTTCGATTTTGTGAGGGCTATACTGTAGCCTGATGATCACAATGTGATATCGTTATTCTCACAAAAATCTATTCCAGATATTTTGAAGTGGTATTCAGTATATGAACCATACATTGCTTTTCATCATGTTTAATTGTAAATTGAATCTACTCCAGCTTATAAGTGGATGTCTGGTTTCAATTTAGTGAGGGCTATACTGTAGCCTGATGATCACAGTGTGATATCGTAATACTCACATAAATCTATTCCAGACATTTGATATTGTTGTTATGGGTTATAATTAGACAAGGTACGGGTTATATTAGTCTATGACTGTTTTGTCCCTAATTTCCTACATGTATATTTATCCTGATTACCTATTTACCGGGGTTGTAGTTAGTCGAGATGTGTGTAGATAGTTTGAGTTTTATTTAGTAAGTTATTGGATAACGAGTGGCACGGGCACGCGGTTTATTATCACGCTTTGCAGGGTACAGGTTTTGTCTATATTCGTATTTTTGATATTCCGTTAGGTTAAGGGAGGAAATTTATTGAAGTATACGCGAGATTTTTTAGAATGCCTTGTACCTATATCGCTTATTTTATTGCTTAAATGTGAATATGCAGCTAGTTTTAAATTGAATTCCACCAGAAAAAAAAATCGGAGAAAGAAATATTGAGATTTTAATCGTTCATAGAATGCGAGTTTTCTTATATATTTTCTACTGGAGGGGAGGTAATTATAAAACGTTTAAAGCTTCGAAGTAGTCTATATCTGTATGTATTGGTGCTTCTTTTTCAAGGTAATAGTTAAATATCAAATGAATTATTATTTCTATGTAGTTAAAGAAGCATTGATTCGGATATATGAGTACTATATAATAGATCAGGAATGGGGAAATGTAAACATTGTATTTATTGCTGTAAATGCCCACGTCGTGGCACCTTCCTACTACTGCGAAGTACTTGAGGATTATGAAAAAAAATACTTGAGGATTATTGTTTTATTTAATAAAGCATTAACGGTAGATTCTCGTTGCCCGATTATTTATTTGTACGATTTAAACGCGTTGTGTATGTAATTTTCCTGCCTATACTATGACGATATATTTACTGGGGCTATATTTAGTCCAGTTGGTTATAGTTAGGTTGCACTGTAGTAATTTTATTAATTGAGTCCTTGGGGAACGAGTGACATAGGCTCGCGGTTATATTTTTCCCTAAAGATAGTGTGAGATATGTACTTTTTTTTAAGTAAACGCATGTTATAATTTATCAAGGTATCCTGTGTCACGCAGGAATTTAAACACATGAAGCGGCACCTGTGGGGCGATTTCGTTGGGCGGCATCAACAACAGATTGCGGTCTATATTACATGTTGTTTTGTAAGCCGTTAGTATACCTCCGCTCAGCTCTTAGCGTTGTACAGTATATGCCGGACATACAAAGAAGAGATGTTTAAACGTATTAGGAATGTTACATTGCGGGCAGTTGACAGGTTTGTAATAATCTTCATGCAGCCGTGACACCCTCAGCCTCAGGCGTGTGTATGCACTATCTTCCCGTTTAATGGGACTGTAGATGTTGATCTTATGACTAGGGTTCATAAATAGCGGGAAATCATGATCTCCACAGTAAATTGATCAGCGGTGGTCCTGTTCGTTATAAGCTTTCTGATTAATGATTGCGATCAGTTCGCGTGCGCTAGGGTGTGGGTTTGAAAGTAGACCCTCATGTGATCCTACTCTCGCGAGTTGGTCAGCATGCTCGTTTCCCAAAATACCTACGTGACTCGGAATCCAAAGAAATTTAATTGAGATGTTTTTAGTTGTTGATTTTGTAATTTTTTTAACACTGAATATATTAAGTCAGGTCGCGTTCTGGATGTACCTGCTTTTAACGCTTGCAACGCGCTGAGTGAATCAGATATAATTACGTAATTAAATAGTTCATGCGTTTCTAATTCGTTCAGCCAAGTTAACGCGCTGTTTATTATGGCTAATTCACATGTTAATATAGTCAGGTGTTCTGCTGTGATGTATGATAGCATTTTGAGTGTTATATACTACATATGCGATGCCGGCTAATTTGTGTTCGTCATTTTTGCTTCCATCGGTATATATTTGGATGTAATTGGAATAGTTATTGGTTATGTGGGTTTGGGCTATAAAACCGCTTTCTGGGTCGTTGTCGGATTTTTTAATCAGGGTTGTAAGTTGCAAGTCGCTGTCAGGTCTGGAGAGTGTGCTAAGGCTAAAGTAAGTGGGTGCTTGTGTTGTAATTGCGTCAGTTTGATAGTAACTGCCTAACGTACGCGCATTCTGTGCATACGGAAGTCCCATCGCTTTTTATGTTTTGTTTTAAAATAGGCTGGATCTTCCGTAACACTCTCATTTATTGGAAGGTTGCTTCCCATAGAGGCCGTTCGCGCGCGATATTTCAATTGGTTAATATCTCTTTGTTGGTTCAGTTCGAGCATTCCACATTCGATATGTAGTGCTATGGTGCTTGTTGTTTTTCGTGTACCAGTAATAATTTTGAGTGCTGTGTTTTGGATAACTTGCAGTTTGTTTAATAGTGGGTCGCTAGCAGAGTAGCATGCGATGCTACCGTAGTTTATTTTTGCCCAGATAGTGGCTTTATATATGCGCATGAGTTTTTTTGTCAGTTCCCCAGTTGTGTCTTTGAATTGCTTTTAGAAAATTTAGATCTTTTTGACATCTGGTAATTAAGTTAAATATATTGTCTTTCCATGTTAATTGTTTATCGAATGTCATTCCTAGGAACGTAATGTTATCGATGAACGGAAGTGTTATGTCGCATAGCGTGAGTTGCGGGATTTCGTTATATTTTTTAGATTTGCGTGTACTAGCAGGGAATAAAGTGGCTTGAGTTTTTATTAGATTTATAAGAAAACCATAATTTTTGCTCCAGTTTTCAATCGCAGTTAGGGCCGCTTGTATTTTCTGAATGACTAAACTCGGTGATTAGATGCGGCCCATATCGCGCTGTCATCTACGAAGAGTGATTATTGTATTTGGTCGTTACTGCTTTTAGAGTTTTGCTCCTTTATTGCTGTTTGAAGCGTGTTCATAGCAATTGAACAAATTATCGGCGACAGTACACTACCCTGGGGGCAACCATTAACAGTTTCCACAGTCTTGGAGGTATCTCCGTTTAATCTCACTCTAATTTTACGGGTTTTAAAGAACGCTGCTAGCATGATGCCCTGTATTCCTAATTCATAGAGAAGCTGGACAGCATGCTCATTCCATAGTTTATCGAAGGCAGCCGTGAGATAAAAAAAAACGGCTGCCACTGTTTGACCGAGAAGTTGTGCTTTGTTTATATCGGCTTCTAGGCGGACTACATGATCTTCGCAAGAATGGTTTGATCTGCAGCCTGATTGAACTTTAGCAATTTTGTTGTGTTTTTCTAAGTATGCGCAGAGTCTCGGTTTTATCATTTTCTGCATAAGTTTGGTAAAGGTAGAGGTAAGTGAGATGGGTCGATATGAGGCTGGGGAATCTTTTGGTTTATTAGCTTTTATGATTGGAATAATTATGGCCTCGTTCCATTGGTCGGGGAGAGTACCTTCTCCCCAAGATTTATTGAATAAAGTTATTAATTCTTGTTTCGCGGATATCGGCAATTGTTTAAGAATTTTGTAATATAATTACATTACATAATTGTAATCGTCGCCCGGTGCGCCATTTTTGCAAGTTAGGAGAGCCGCTTCGAGTTCAAACAGACTAAATGGAGCTTTGTATTTGTGGATTTTGTCCTGATTGGTAGATTGTAGCCAGTCAGGGGATTCATTTTTAAGATCTTGTTTTCTTGCTATAAAATTTTCAGAGTAACCTTCGTCCCTGTTATGTTTTGATAATGCTGGACCAGCGCCGAGGCTTTATCTGCATTAGTGACTAGAATTTTGTTTATCACAAACCGATTATCTCGTTGTGATCGGATACTGTCCAGACAATTACAAAGAAAACATGGTGTCATAAAGTAAAACCCAGGGACCTAAACTTGGGTCCCTGAATAAACCACATGTGGCAGACGAGTGTCTGGTCATAAAACACAAGTTACGATACCTCCATGTCATCTCTTGGCATATTGAGCCGTCATTTAAACCAAATTTTAAAGCTAAAATACTGAACAGTTGCTTCAATAAAATATTTTAACATTTAAAAAATGAAGACATTTGTCGGAAATGGATTAACAGAAACTATATATATATATATATATATATATATATATATATATATATATATATATATATATATATATATATTAGGCATTTTAATCATAATAATTCATTGTTTAACAACTATACATTTAAAATATTGTGCAATTTTACTGCTACGCAAGAAAGGTATATTACGGGTACCGGCAAAAGTAAACTCAACTATTACGTGTAAAGCTTGTACATTACTGCGGTGTAAGAAACACCATCGGAATAAACCCCCTACGGAAGAAACCCCCTTCCCTAAAAACGGCATAGCGGAAGAAACCCCCTTTCACATTTTGCATACGCGGAAGAAACCCCCTCGCTAGTTTTGCATAGGCGGAACAAACTCCCTTCGAGTTTTCAGACAGGCGGAATAAACCCCCTTCGTGTTTTCAGAGAGGCGGAATAAACCCCCTTCCTAACTGACCTAAGTGTTAAGTCTTTCCCGCAGAGGTAGTAAAATCCCGACTCGAACGATTCCCCAATACATCCGTTTCAACCCGACTCTATTACTGCATGCTTGCTACTTTTCAAGTTTATATTCATTTCCCGAAAATCCCGTTTATAACATTTTTAAAGCACTTTATGGTAAATATTAACGAAAAAAGCTCTCAATAATTTCTTTAACACAAACCTTGCCATTTTTTCTCTTGTATCAAATAAATTAGGGCATAAGTGACTATTTATAGACTTGATGATATATTCCCTCCGAACATGCATCAATCCCCTGACTAGTTGTGTGCTTGTTACAACGCTCAATACACCCACGCTTTCTATGCTGCATAATTTTACACTGCAAAAATATTTCAACGTTGCGGTAACATTTACATTTGGAAGTGTGTTTCGTATTAAAAACGCGTTAACACCAACTTACGGGAGTGTGTTTCGGATTTACAGTAAAAAAAATGTACCGGCCGTTTGTTCACAAGTTGTTAATGATGTTGTTAATGATACACACTAAATATTCAATCTGTGAAACTCAAACATCGTTATCGTGATAATTAAATGAAGGTGCGAAAATCTGATTAAAGGAGTGTACCGGCCGTTTGTACACAAGCTGTGAAGAATTAATCAAGATGGTAATACAACGAATAATGTATGAATGGGGGAAATAATTATTATTGAAGGATAAAATAGACAAAAATAGAATGAAATATTTTAACATTTATGTACAAAGATCAAGCAAGCATATACTTAAAAACATTAAACAAATTGTTGTTGCAAAAAAGGACACGCATTTAATCATAAAACAGGCATATATTTACATTTATTTACAAAGATCTCAAACAAGCATATACATGTATTAAAAAGCAATAAACAAATTGTTGTTGAAAAAAGACACGCATTTATTAACGATAAACAGGCATATATTTACATTTATTTACAAAGATCAAATCATTCCCTAAAATCACACAATTATAGCCGAATGCTAATGTAATTAAAAAAACTGTACATAACTTCACACGAGCCGCAAAGGCGCCGATCATGACACAACTTCTCATCAGTATATACCATAGCCGGTACATTAAAGGACCTTTTATATAATTTAATGAAGGTGCGAAAATCTATTTCCAAACTGTTATGTGCTGAGTAAAGAGGTGTACTGACCGTATGTTCACAAGTTGTTAATGATGAGATGCTCGTGTGAATTTGTCTTGCACTTGTTTCAGTGAGATTATACCATTTGAATGCGTTAACTTGTACTAGATTGATAAAAATAACAAAAACACAAAATTAGCGCCCAGAGCCGATAGTGACGAAGATAGTTCGTACATATTTTCCTACTATAACCGAGGCATTCGTCTTTAAAAAAAATTTGAATCATGCTTCCCGGGAACTTTCTGAAAATGAAAGTGAATTTCTGTAAACAATTACCGGGGGTTTCTTCCGCCTATGCAAAACTTGCGAGGGGGTTTCTTCCGCCTATGCAAAATTAGCGAGGGGGTTTCTTCCGCGTATGCAAACTATGAAAGGGGGTTTCTTCCGCCCTGCCGTTTTTAGCAAAGTTTTTTTTTCCGGAGGGGGTTTCTTCCGTACACCCATGAATACAAGCAATCACAATAGGGTAAAACATAATTGCGTTTAATAAATTAAATATATGCATTTATCATAAAATGCTATATATTTATCACTCCCTATTACTAGTAAAGAGATTTCAATTTACTTGCAAAGACAGTTCAATTTGCATAATATGCAGGTTTTTCCGATTGCATGCTAAATTGTATTAATATTGTGATTTAATGTAAAAGAAAATCACCACAATATTAAAAAATTGTAATGTATTACGCTTATTAGGGCTTTGTTTTATATTAAATGCACCTCTGACACTATCGATCGCTGAAGAAAAATAACACTATCCACACCACTTACAATTATAAATGAAATTAATACATTTTTATTATTGTTGAAATATAATTTATGTATTTCTTACTATCAGAAAGAATACGGCTTATTTATTGTTTTGTTTTGTGGAATTGTCAGTATTTAGTCTTCCGATCACGTTTACTCTATGCTTATAACTACTTTTTATTTGTATGACGAGCAAATTCGATTTGTGTATATACATCTATTTGGTACTAAATATGATATATTTGCACTATATTTTAAGAGTCTTAATGTTTATTTCGGTCTTATTACCAATTTATGGACTAAACAAGAGCCCTTTATACATGTTTTACGTTACTGTAACCAGTGTTTTTGCCAACCAGTGAGTGCGCATGCACAGAAAATCCCGAATGTAAACAATAACATTCAACTGGTCTATAGGTCTGTGTTTATATTCACAGTTCTCAATTTATGAAACGTTTGACATGAGTTGCGAACATGCTGACTTTGAAATAAAATGAAAAAAAAGTTAAACTATTGTGTGTGTATGTGTGTCTGTGTTTTCCCTTGTAAGTCGCATATTCAGTGCATGAAATGTGTGTTATTATAGTCAAACCACACATTAGTGTTAGTAGATACAAATTATACTACGGGAGTTCACATCATATGTGTCCTCACATGGCTTATTATGAGTTTGTTTCTCAACCATCGAAATACATCGTATGCTTATATTTAACACGCAGTTTTCTTTCGAAACATTCAAATCACACATTCATAGTCGCGTCATGCGAAAATGGGTCTAATGGCGTTTCGGCCAGCGTAGCTCAAGCCAAGCCCAATTGCGTTGTCTGGTCAGAGGCGATGCTGTCCGCTATAAAATCACTCAAGGTTTTATGGTCTCATTAAGTGTCTCTTGACCAGACTGAGAGATGCGCAGGCTAGGTGGGCTATAGCTATGACGGGCGCATATTACATAAGACACATTTTCGCATGACGCGGATCTTTTTTAAATCTCATTGCGAGTTGTAAATGGCATATTTAAGCACAATACATTTCGATATAAAATAGATTTTAAAAAAGCAAATACAACAAACTGGCAAATAAACATAGCCTATTCAGGCGTTCAGGAACGATTTCCATACATGCTGATGGAGTACGGCAAACATTTGCGGTTAGATAATTAAACGATTTTCTCTTAACGCGACACTATACTATTTCGGTATTTTTTCTCATCTCTCATCTTGAAAGCAAAACTGTGTTTATCGTTAGTCAATTATGTCTTCCCCTGACGATTTCGTGACTGAGTACAGACCCTGAAATTCTGCGAGGTGGATTTTAACGCGTAATTGTAACTGAGCAACAATATGTGTCTATGTGTCGTTTGAACATGCAGAGAGTAGTCCGGAATACCGTACATTGAACAGTGTTACATCCTTTACGCTGCGCACAGACACAGTTATGCAGACAAAATTCAGGAGATTATAAAATATTCGGATGTATTCATTCGTGCCTGTTGGCGTTATGTAGAGGTCATTTAAGGAGAGAAGCTGTGTAAAACAGCTACGCTGAAAAAGCGCATAAGTGTTTTACACCGATGTTAAGGTAAAAGACTGGTTGACACCGTGTGAACTACTAGGGTAACAAGTAATGCATCAACGACACAGTAAGGGTAAACAGCGCTATCTTTATGACTACCTAATTGGTGAGTAAAAACTACTGTTCGCCGATGTATTTTTTTTTATTTTCATCAATTGTCTTATTGTATATTTTGAATTGTATATGGTGTCAAAAGAAGTTGTGGAAAGAGAATATCCATCATGAAATTATATTCATAGTGTGATAGGTATTCGATATTCAGTCAATATTCATTTAATATGATGGTGATTGCAAATTTTATTTTATATTAACTGGTTCTCGTTATACCATTTTCATCATATTTTAAATGCTTTCAGAACGGCAAAAAGAGACACGTTGTTGTTATTTTGTATAACATAAATATGAAGATAAACAGTGCACACACATCTCGACCTGTGCGTTAAGACACACTCTGTATAAATTTGAATGGGTTGTGTTCATTTCAAACTTGCGATTTAAAAAGCTATAACATAATTTTGACAAATGAGTTGCGTCTAAGATTATGCAATAGCGAACAACTTCAGTGCCTTCAGCGCTTTGATGATTAACTTTTGAGAGTAAGATGCCTTGTCAGAGCAGGATAAAGTGATTCACCGGATAAAGTATTTGCAAAGCGTCTGGGCAAGAGCCAGATCAACGGCGACTTCGGAAACATTTTACCAGCTGCGATATAACTATACCATTGATAGATCTGGAATTGATTGCTTCTTTCCTAAAATAATTGTAATAAACTTACATAATCGTAAAGGAGCCTTTATAATACACGTAAACTGCTTACAAATATCAATGGTCCAGAGCACTATTTTCACCAGTAACACATGGTGGATGGGAGGAGCACCTTGGCATGATGTTGCCAACAAAGTACCTGATGCCTTAACCACAAAGTTTACTGTTATTGTGCAAGTGTGCAGGAAAGATTGATACTCGACTTTGTCCGTGTCGTGCATCTGGGGTGCTGTGTTTAACAATTTGCCACGGTAAAGTGGACATTTACATTGTGGAAACCTGACATGAAATGGCAAACTTTGGAACTATATTTAATCTGTGTGGAACGATATATTTGAAGCCTTTTTTATTCAATATAATTAAGACATACACTGTATGCATGTATATGATCATAAAACAAAGTGATACCATGAAGCAGCAATAATGTTCAAACATGTTATACAAGATATGCTAATATATACTTTTTTACCTTGTGATTTCCTTTTGATTAAAAAAGGTTAATATGTATTTTTTTGTTTGGTGGTTTGTGATAGGTAGCTTAAAAAAAGAGAAACAACATAATAGTTATGAATAAGGATGAGTTGCATAAAGTGGGTAGAAAGCATACTGGACTTTTTATGGAAGTTTTGTGTGTTTCCCTTTTTGTTCAAATATATGAAGTGTATCATTGTTTAGGGCTAGTTCTTTTTCAATTTGAATCTTCAGTTTAAAATAATTGCTAAAGCAGTTCATTGTAGGTGTTTGTTTTCTGCATTTCATGCTGAATATAAAATATTTCATTAATATAATTATGTGATTAACAGCGTTATTAACCTCTCGTATTTTGAAGGTGTTTACCCCTAAACTGATGTTTAAGAGAGAGAGTTTAATATTTAACTGTTGTTTCTCTAGATAGGTTGTCAATTGATTCCATAGAGATTGAAAAGGTTTACACTCCCAGAAAAGGTGTTCTATTGTTTCAATATGTTCACTACACATATCACATAGATTTGTGTTGGATAGGTTGCACTTAAAAAGATACTTATATGTAGCTATGATTGTAAACTAATCTCAGTATGCTATCAGTAGTTGATTTATATGGCATGACAAATATTTGTTTCCAATTAAATTCTTTTTCTCCAAGAAGGTTTTTCCATTTAGTTTGATATTTAGAGATTTCGGCAGGGTTTTTAATTTGAAGTGTGTAAAATATTTTGTTCATTTGTTTGCAAATATGTTTTCTACGAATGTTTTTTGAGTACATGGTGTGTTATGTGTATTGGTGACAGCTTTAATATGTATGAGTATAATTTTGATCAATGTGTAGTACATCAGGAAATTACTTGTAGGTATTCCGAATATGTAGAATAAGTTATCAAAATAATAGAAGTCGTTTATTCTGTAGGCGTACAATTGATCTACATTTTTTATGTTTCGTTCGAACCAATGTTTATAGAAAAACGTTTTATTGTTAGTAGGTATGTCTTTATTGTTCCATATAATTATTTTACTGTTTATTTTGGTTTCTAAATTATGAGTATCTTTGCACCATTCTGATAGAACATTCGATGGAAATATGTTTTGGGTTGAAATTTCGTCTAAGATATTATTGTCGATATTACATTCAACAAGTTTTCAACGCGGTGTTTTTTCCGATTAGTGTAAGTTTACGATGTTGCCATGATTTTAAACAATATTTAAATTTTTGTAATTTCGGCAATATGTTTATTTTAGAATTGTTTCATTTTTATCTTTTGTAAACGTTATTCCTAACGTTGTTGCTTCATCTGATGTCCAGCTGAATTTCATTTCTTTTTTAAGATGAATATTACTTTTGTTAAATTTACCTACTCGTAGCATAGTGCATTTACTTTTGTTTAGTTGAAGACCCGATGCCATTCCAAAAAGGGTTTACTTAGCGATTCTATAAGATTATTGAATGAGTCACTACTGCAATTTAAAAAATAAGTAGCATCGTCAGCAAATATGGACTGTTTAATTTCTTCGTCAGGTTCTAGCGATGTTCGCTTTATCTGTTTATTTGATTGGACATAGTGTGATAGATACTCGATGCATATAATAAATAGCGATGATGAAAGTGGAAATCATTGTCTTACTCCTCGTTCGATGTTAAAACTGTTTGAGAAAAAGCAATTGTTAATAATTATACTGTTAATAACGGTATAAAATAGTTTGACCCATTTAATAAGACTTTAACCGAAATTCATATTCTCTAAGCAAGAGAAAATAAAGGAATGGTCTGGTGAATCAAAAGCCTTTTCGAAGTCAGCAAAGAAAATGAGGCCAGAATTGTTTGGTTGGTTGAAATAATTTATGCATTCTTGTATCAGACGTACGTTTTCACCAATGTATCGTCCTTTAATGAAACCAGATTGATATCTTGAAATGATTGATGGTAATATATATATTTTTTTAATTCTGTTTGATATACTTTTAGTTGCAATTTTATAATAGTAGTCACGTGACAAACCCAGGTTGTATTACCAGTTGTGACGTAATATATTTGTTACGTCACAAGCTCGTTCTCAACTTGTACACTCCCGAGTTAGGACGCCATTTTTGATATGGAAGAGAAATTTGAACAGTTTATTGGTTTAGTGTCCGAGAAATTGGATAAATTCGAACGTACACTGAATAACTGATTAGCAAAGGTGCATTGTTCACCAGTGGACTAGAATCCATGCGGATTATCAGTGGATCCTAGCAGTTTTGCTTCTACGAGAGACAGCCACGTGCTTTTAGCCCCCGGGACGGTTTTTTCTACCGCATCCGGGACATTGCCGATGGACATCCAGGGGGAATTTTCAGCGTTGAAGAACTCTCTTTCGCGAGTGAGGCTTACGGCTGAGCTCAAACTTAACGAATCCCGTCAAGGAGTCCGGAGATCAGACCAACCGGTCTTGAACATTCTTAAGTGCAGCCGGTATAGTGAGACTTCAGCGAAGTTGTTGGCAACGCTCGAGCCAGGTCAACCTTTGACACAAGACACATTGGATAGGTTGTTCCTGATTTCCCACGCTCAGTGCAAATACATGAAGGACGAATACGCGGCTGTGCTTGTCAACAGCCAGTTTGACAATTCAACCTCTAAATTGTTTCGAGCTCTTCAAAAGAACACATCAGGGTTGAACGCGGAATCATCATCGGAGTCAGCGCTCTGGAGACGTTTTCAGTGGATTGTCTCGTCGAGGCTTCCCGCAAAACCGCAGGGAAGACGACTCTTCATCGACGTCAGCTGGATCAAAGGACGTGTAGCTTCCCTTGGATTTCAAAACAAGTGTAACGGACTGAGAATTTTAGAGAAGATTTTTTTTACAAATTGTTTATTTTAACTGAACTTTAAGACAATTTATTGTCACACACACATTTTATATGACTGATTTTAGT
This sequence comes from Dreissena polymorpha, assembly GCF_020536995.1. Classification (NCBI taxonomy): domain Eukaryota; kingdom Metazoa; phylum Mollusca; class Bivalvia; order Myida; family Dreissenidae; genus Dreissena; species Dreissena polymorpha. Next base: position 31,218,343 of record NC_068366.1, on the reverse strand, counting down.
CATTTGTGTTGGTAAAACCCAGATACGGTTTGTGTAAGAAGTGAAATTGTAGTTGGAAAGGACAAATTTGAAAATCCGACATCTTGTTTTTCACGAGTTAAAACAAATAAATATAAAAATAACATTTGCATTACGAGCGCGTTTGTTTATGCAGCACCTATCGATAATCCAAGCGTTGATACTTTAAACAAACAATCTTTTTAAGTTTTAAATCGTCGATTGTACACATTTTATACTGAATTTACTATACTATCTGTCTAGCTCTTTGCAGTAAGAGTTACATGGTCAGAGTGTCAATTGGTACAATGGTTGGGAATGGTATGGATGGCATGGCAGTCCAGCGGACAAGATGGGCACAGCAAGGGTTCGCGATTGGTAAGGGACCTGAAGTACCCGGCTCCTCTGGAAGTCAGACCGTACAAGCACAAAAGGTAACCGAATATCAGCTCCGAATGGATAAGAGTCTAGCAACAAAACCATCTGCAGCTAGACGTACAAAACATTTGGACATCGAAATTAAGAGCGGCAATGTTGTAATCGTCGCTGATCTGGCTACCTTCGAACTGCTTAAGGAAGCTGCTCTGTATTTCTATAAAAATGATACATCAGTCAAAGATGATACAGTTATCCAATCGACAGTCGATCAGAAAAATAGTTCAGTTTCATATTCCATAAAATATAAATTCTACACTATTAACATATATGCAACTACAAGTAAATTCATGGTAAATGGACAGAATACACAGTTGTTTGTAGGGCAGCACCTTTCAGCGATACAGAACATTGTAAGGCATGCTACTGTGGATGGACAACCTGTGAACCTAGACAGTGTGAATCAACTATTGGCAGAAATTATCCAGAGTGCACTGTTCAACTCTTCAATAGCAACTGAACAATCAAGTAAGGCAAACACTTCTATTCCTCCAAAAAACACAATGAATACTAGGGCGAAGAGTACTGAAAGTAAACCTACCAATAGTGATGAACCCGAGGTTAAATGTTTCAAGTGTAATAGAACTCTAAAAACTGGTGTTGAATGTACAGTAAATCATAAGAATGAATCTCATTGGATACATTATGGATGATTGAATTTGAACGACACAGAACTTGAACTTGTTAAAAACCAACCTGAAGTGAAGATGCTCCATACACATGAACATTGTGTGCCAAGCATGATAATACAAGGACTCTACCTGTAAAAATAACGGCAAACCGTTCTACGTTAAACATTCCTGCTCTACCAAATATACCCGTCTTAAATGCATTTGCCATTCTTACCGAGGAACAGATTAACACTGAACCTGTTCTTTACATTGAACAATGCTATATCTGTTGTAAGGACATACAACAGGATCAAATTGTCTGTGAACTTGTCAAAGTATTTGTCATCATGATTGTGTGGTGTTTAACACTGACAATATTACAGCTTCCTGCTTGGCATGTGTAGGGGAAAATCAGTAGCTAAATCTGGCAGGAGAGCAGTCTGTCGATAGCAACCCGCAGTTACAGGGGAACCAGCTGGTTAGTACAGACACAGGTGTGATTGCTATCCAAGACGAAATACGAGCTCTACTAAAAGGTTTGAATGAAAAAGACAGGGGATAAGGAGCTTGCAAAATGATTTAAAGTTAAAAGATAAAGAACTATCAGAAGCATACAAGCATAAGCCAAAAACTGACATATATATTAAAAAACATGAAGCTAAATGTGAAGAACAAGAAAGGACAATTAAAACTCTATTGAATAAAATTGAGTTCTTGGAAAACATAGTTGAATTCCTTGAGAAAACTGCTAAATATTCGAACCACACAACACAGTCGAATGGTACATCCGAAAACAATGAGCTTGCAGGTTCAATTCACAGTCAAGTGACAAGTCTAGTTCTAAAAAAAGTGAGTCAAGAATTGGAAAGCTTTGGTTCACAATGGCTTGCATCAAGTAACACCGCTAATAAATCTAGTACACAAACATAACCAACTACCACAAGCATTGAGAAACAGCAGACTGCTCAAGAAACTATTCCAAACCAAAAATTAAATGAAAATACAGTATACTCCAATGTTATGAAAAATACTAACACTACAGGTCAAAGAGATGGGCGAACTCATACTGGTGTGCCTCAGTCAACAGGCAGTGTGACGAAGGTTGAAGGTGACGTCATACTCCCTGAAGGATTCGTGGCATTTCCAAGGAACCAGCTCCACGCTGTGATGCAGGGACGACCTATACTAAAGTCTCGTTCGTACAAACCTCCAAGCAACACTCAGTATAATACAAACAGTAACAAGAGTAATTCACGTCTGACACTGTCCAAGACAGTTCAGCATAACATTAACAACTATGGCAATATAATAACTGAACCACAAAACAGAACTGTAAAAGTCGATAATGTTATTCAACAGGACTTAAAGCTGAAATCTAGTAACACTGACTCTGATATTGAAACTATCGAACCATCTAATACTGACAAAAGTGAACAATCTGATAGCCAACCTGCTGAACTGTCCGATGCAAACAAACCTATTGTAAGCCAAACGATTAAACTAACAAAAGGGCAAGCAATAGACAAGAATAATTTTTTAGCCGAGCGCCAGGATTTCAACCAAAGAAAATAGCACAAAACGAAGAAACTAACTCAGACACTATAAATTTGGTCGCATACAACTGCAAGAATGTTTAAACTAGTGTTACATGCATCAATGAACTATTTAAAACTGCTCAACTCGTATTGTTATCTGAAACATGGCTTTATGAATATGAACTTTATCTCTTGGATGAAATAGGAAGTAATATCTGCTCAGCAGGAAAATGCAGTGATCTCTACAATCCAGTAACTCCTTGACAACGTAACAGGGGCCACGCTGGCGTAGCAGTGTTATGGAGGAAAGAAATTAATCACCTCATTACAGAGCTACCCGACGGAAATGAGAGACTCCAGTGTTTGGAGCTAGCGTTAGAACATACAAAATATCTGATAGTAGCTGCATATCTCCCAACGACAGGTGGACTTGAAACTGAAACAGAATTTCTAGAATGTGTTGACATCTTAAGAGAAATAATTCTTCAATATCAAAACTCGCATGACATCATTATAGGAGGTGACCTGAACGTTGATCTGTCGGTGAACGGTCCAGTTCTAAAACGAACAGTTTACATCAAACATATGATAGACGAACTGAATTTAAAATATGACTGCAGTGGAAAAACTTTCATAAACTCTTTTGGCAGGGAAGTAAATGAACTAGATTACTTTCTTGTGAAACTCAGAAATACAAACAGTAAGTCCATGGGAAAAATTGTGTTGAACCAACTCGACTATAATGTATCTGATCACCACCCAGTTCAAATATCGGTAAAAGTTAATAAACTAATTCTTTTGAAAAACAAAGTTCAAAAATCTGTAAAAAAGTTTAAAGTTACATGGGACAAAATCAATCAGGAATCATTTGCAGAAGACATGAGAAAAGGTGTATGAATGCTTAAACCAAATGAACTTTAAGAAAATCAGAATATCGAAGTTTTTGCTCAGAACATTATGTCTGTTATGAAAGACACTATGAATCTGCATTCAACTGAAATAAAACATATGAAATCCAAACCTAAACTAAAAGTCTGGACGCAAGACATTGGAATCGCTCTTCGAGACAAGCGTGAAGCGTATAAGAAATGGGCTACCGAAGGCAAACCGCAAGATCCAAATAGTCAGTTACTCTCTAACGTCAAAACCACAAAGAGACTCTTTCGTAGTTCAATCCGCTGTGAGCAAGCCAGAAGAACAATGCAAGACCGTGACAACATTTTGAACTCTAGAGCCCAAGATCCTAAGACATTTCATAAACCTATCAATAAAAATAGAAAGAACAAGAATTGTTTCATTGAATACTTAAATGTAGATGGTGAATCTTTCACAGGAGTCGGCAAGGTAGCTGATGGTTTCAAGAAGCATTTCAAAGCGCTAGCGGGACATTCAGAAAACCCAAATTTTGACAATGAATATCACAAAACAGTAATCAAAGAGTGTGACCACATCAGTGATATGGTTTTTGAAACAGAAGTACAGCCAATTACTCATGAGGAACTTCAAAGGGCAATACGGGGAATAAACCGCGGGAAAGCACCTTACTACCATGGGTTATCTATTGAATGTGTAATAAATGGAGGCCCTATTCTACAAAATGTGATTTTGAAACTTTTGAATTCTATCATGTTATCTGGATATGTGCCTGAGTGTATGAAAATTGGTATTTTAACACCGATATACAAAAATAAGGGTTCCAGGAACGACGCTTGTAACTTCCGAGGAATAACTGTGCAACCTGTCATAGAAAATATTCTTGAAATGGTTCTGAAAATACGACTTGTTCCAACTCTTGAAAAAGACCAGAGTGCTTTCCAACGGGGGATCACTGCAAAAACCTCACCACTTCACGCAGCGTTGATAGTCGACGAGGTTTCCCGCGAGTATAAAGATAAGGGAGAGGACATTGATCTTGTTTTCCTTGACGCAAAAGCCGCTTTCGATGTTGTGGATCATCATCACCTACTACGCAGGTTATACCACTCTGGCGTTAATGTAAGACATTGGACAATTTTTAAAGTATTCATACGCAGTCGACTAGTGTTGTGAAATGGGCAAATTCAAGATCAGACCCCATTGAGGTTCTACAGGGTGTGAGACAAGGAGGGATCACCAGTACTGACCTATACAAAATTTACATCAACCCTCTGCTGAAACGTTTAGAGATGGCGGAAGAAGGATGTGTTATAGGTGATGTTAGGTGCAACACTAGTGCATGTGCAGATGATGTTACATTGAATTCTGAAAAACCAGGAGAAACATCAGTTCTTATAAGTATGGCCGAAACATTTGCCAACTACGAAAGATATATTTTACAGCCTAAAAAGACGGAGGCTCTCAAAGTGGTAACAAGTTCTAGAAAAGAAATAGTTGAAGAAAATTTTGAAATATATGGAAATAAGATTACAAACACTGATATTTGTACTCATCTAGGTTTGAAACGTTCTCACACTATCAGCTATACAGCGGAACAAAATGTTGATAACAATATTCAAAAAGCACGAAGAACAGTATATAGCTTTATGTCGTCAGGTTTCTATGGTGCTGGTGGTTTGGACGTCCCATCAATTCTACATATTTTGAAAATGCATATCATTCCCATTCTGTTATATGGACTAGAAATTATTTTACCTAAAAAAAGACACAAATTGATAAGCTCGAAATTTTTCAAAAACGAATACTAAAGCAACTACTTGTGTTACCTAGTAGTACACCTGACATTGCACTCTACTCAATAAGTGGTCTCCTTCCTGTATAAATCCAAATACACAAGAGAGCTTTAATCATGTATAACAATGTGTGTCTACAAAGTGAAAGTGCAGTGGAACGTCGTATAGCTGTTAGACAGTTGACTATAAAGAGCAACAAGAGCGCTAGTTGGTTTGTAGACATCCGTATGTTATTCTGGCTGTATGAACTTGGCGATCCTCCAACAGAGAAGGAACACTGGAAGAGAACAGTTAACAGGACAATAGACAATATATGGTTACAACAGACAATTGCTGAATCAAAAACAATGAAAACTTTGCAAAATCTTAACATGAACATGGTTAAGCCAAGAAAACCACACCCTCGTCTACAACAACAGGCGGTCTCTACATACGATGCGAACCGGCAAGTACTCAAACTCAAGTTTATGTGTGGCAAGTACATTTTGCAGAGTGACCGGGCATCCTTTAGTAAAAACAAGGTAGATGACACATGCAGAGTGTGCTACAATATAAAGAAGTGAAACTCCAGCTGCTGGAGCAGTATTTAATTTTTATTAAAAACAAGTCTCCTGAGACACTTCAACACATGGTCCTCGAATGTTCGGGCTTGTCTGCGGTACGAGATCCTATCATCCGTGACATAGAGAGTGAGATCGAAAAACCCTTCCCATGTTTGTGACAATCGTACACACAAGATCAGAAAGTAACTGCTCTCATTGATTGTACTGTTCTTTACAAAAAGCACAAACTTTCCAAAGTAGAATGCCAGAGACTTCACAAAATTGATTTTCAATGCCGGCGTCTATTTTTTACATTGCATACGAAACGCTTTAAAATTTTCGAGTTGTCGAAAGGTGTTGCATCCGCGCGTCCGCTTAATACAATTTCAATGAGTGTTTGTTCTGAGAATAGTGCTGGGAATTTACTGATAACTAAAAAGCCTGACGGGTGCTACAACTCGGTTGATCCACTAGGATCGTCAAGACTTTGAAGAAGAAGAAGAAGAAGAAGAAGAAGAAGAATAAGAAGAAGATATCCAATCACCGGTGCGTGTGAATTTTAATAAGGATCGTGAGAACTAAATCACAGCATGTAACTTGTAATGTGTGTGTTTCTTTTGAGATTTATTGTGTAGTTCATCCTTTATTCTGCATATATGTGTATTACACGTTTGAAACAAAACGTTGGCTCATGGACAAGTATTGGAGCGCCTGATTACGTGATCTAGTGGCTCTCAAATGGAGTGAAAGAGCCTTTAAAACTCAGGTAAAGCCTTTCGAACTTGAAAATCACTTATTTAGTAAAACACAGGTAACATTTGTTGATTCTGAGATTGATATACATTGTGTATTACTTTCATTAGGATTTATTGAAATGGCAAATATTAAACCATATTGTGTAAGCCCTTTGGGTGCTGTGCCGAAGAGAAACAATAAACCTTTTTTGATAACTGATCTGCGTCAATTGAACTCAAGTTGTGTCACACCTTGTTACAGGAATGAAGACATCCGTGACGCAGTTAAGTTAAGTGAGCAAGGTGATAGGTTTATCACTACCGACATAAAAGACGGTTTCTTTCATATTCCAGTTCATAAAGATCATAGGCAGTATTTAGGTTTTAAGTGGAGAAACAAGTATTTTTAGTGCTGTGCACTTATGTTCGGACTTTGTTGCTCGCCATATTATTTCAATAATACATTAAGACCGGTAATAAGTTACTTGAGGGGGCTTGGTTTGCGTGTTACTGTCTTTGTTGATGATTTTTTATTAGCAGCCAGCGTCTCTTGTATCAGTGATCATTCAGATCAATTATTGCACACGTTACAAGATTTGGGGTTTACTTTTAACTTTGAGAAGTCCCAGCTTGTACCAGCAAGATCAGTTCAGCATATAGGGTACACTATCAATAGTACTGAGCATAAAGTTATAGTTAAGGCGCAATCAAAGCGCATTGCGATATTAAAGCGGTCGATAAGGAAAGTCTTTAGCCGTCAATATGTCTCCGCGCGAGATCTTGCCAAAGTATTAGGGCAGTGCGTGTCGGTAGCCTGGGCCGTAACCCCGGGTAAATGTTTTCTTAGGAAATCTTACGGTTTACTTGCTAGTAAATTATCTTGGTCAGATATCCTTACTCTGACCCACAGCGTTGTCGAGGAATTAGAGTGGTGGATTCAGGCTGTAGATTATTGGAATTATAAGGAAGTATGTATAGAAACTATACAAGCCCAGGTGGCAACAGATGCCAGTCATCTGGATTGGGGCGCGGTTTACCAAGACAAAGTCGCATCGGGCGACTGGAATACTCGTGTGTCATGCCTAACGTCCAACGAACGCGAGATGTTGGCCATATTAATGGCCATAAAAGCTTTCGGGAGATTGTTAACAGGATTAACAGTCAAGATACTCACAGACAATATCTCAACCATGGCTTATATCAATCATCAAGGGGGTCCGAGCCCCAGATTATCAGAATTAGCGATAGCAATATAGGCAGAGGCCATAGATTATGGGATTTCACTGCGCTGCGCGCATATTGCGGGGAAAATGAATACAGCCGCCGACGGCTGGTCCAGAACTCCGGACAAACACAACTGGATGTTGCATCCAGCAATTTTTCGGTATATAGATACTCTGTTCGGCAAGCATACAATAGACCGGTAAAACGAACTGCTCCTAAGGCTTAACAGTTAATTCTGGGAACCGCTTTCAGAGGGGTGGATGCTCTGGCACAGAACAACTGGGCGCAAGAAAACAATTACGTGAATGCTCCATTTTGTTTAATATCTCGGGTGCTAGATGAAATACAGACGCAAATAGCATTTGCAACAGTAATAGTCCCACTTTGGAAAGCTCAAACGTGGTTTCGCCGTCTTTTGAAAATGTCCATTGCGCCTCCGTCACAGATTCAGAACAGTCCGCGGGCATTTTGGGCCATGGAGCCGGTGCCAGAACCGTGCAGAAATCGGACATGGAAAGTATATGCTTGCAGGATTTATGGCGGAAAAGTTTGATACATAAAAATTGGTCAATTGAGTCCGTGAACAGATTGCAGTTTTGTTTAGCTAAAGGTACGCTTAAATCATACAACAATGCTCTTGCTAAATGTGCTCGTTTTCGTAGTAAGAGTCAGTTTAGGTTTCCCCCAGAGAGCACTGCTCTTTTGGCGGAATTCCTGCGAGAGATATCAGATGGGTCCGACAGGCCTAATTCAGTACTTAGAACTACTCTAGCTGCCTTAAGGCACTTGTACGCTTTAGTGGGCCCTTTAGAGACATTTAACAGTTCTGGGATAAAATTATACTTGTCACTGGCCTTTATTTTCGAACTGTGTTGCATTTAGAGTTTAAAATTACTGTTGTTTAAACTGTTAAAAATTTACTCACTACTATGGCATTATGTATATGTAATTAAATTTTCATTAAATTACATTACGAGTTTGTCTTCGTGACGTATATTTAACAAAATAGTAGTCACGTGACAAACCCAGGTTGTATTACCAGTTGTGACGTAATATATTTGTTACGTCACAAGCTCGTTCTAAACTTGTACCATTCTATACACAGATGGTGACGTGACTACGTTATTGTCACCTCTATACTAAGACGCATCACATTCCCCTGGTTTGGGGAATTATGCCTCCGCCAAAGTAGTTCTGCGTAGGAATGAAAATGTTAATAATGAAAGAAAAATCGTTTTTATTGTGTGTTTAAAACGGAATCTTTTTCAATGATTTTGATGGTTTCAGTTTCAAGTTTGTGTGCTCCCTTTTGTTTAAATGATGTGTATCTAATTGTTGTGTTACGTATATTTCATTTAATTTCTTCGCATAAGGTGTTTGGGTTCGCATCTTTATTAATTTGAACTGTATTGAATATTTCTTGTTTTATTTGCGTTTGATATTGTGTATCTAAAAATATGCTGTTATTAATTTTAAATTATCCTGGGTCTCTTTTATGTTATATTTTGTGCAGCTTAAGTTCAACTAAAGAGTGGTCAGTAAAATAAAACCTGGTTTTATGCTACATGTGTCAATAATGTTGCAAATTGACTCAGATATAAAAAAAAATAGTATAATCTACAAAATATTGTTGGTTTTGTGTTTGAGTACCAGGTGAATTTGCTTTCGTTTAGATATACTGTACGCCAGATGTCTATCATATTGTAGTTTTCAATTATGTTATTTACATGTTTCTATTTTTTGGATGAGAATAAAGGTTTCCCTTCTTTTTTTATCTAATAATGGGTTAAGAACAGTATTGAAATCACCACCGACTATTATGTTTTTATCTTGGTCATTAATTATAAAGGATTGTAATGTTTCGTAAAATGTGGAATCATTTATGTTAGGGCCGTAAATGTTCATTAATGTTAATTGTGTTTCGTGTATTTTGATATCTATACTTGCTTGTCTGCCAATTATTTTTTCGTTTAAGTTATCGACTGTGATCCCTATATTATTATCCTCCGCCATAGGCGGAGGGATATTGTTTTGACGTTGTCCGTCCGTCCGTCTTTCCGTCCTTACGTCCGTCCGTCCGGCACTTTTGTGTCCGGAGCTATATCTTGGAAGTGCTTTGGCGGATTTCATTGAAACTTGGTATGAGTATATATATGGATAAGAGGATGATGCATAGTCCAGTCGATTTGTGCAGGTTTTCAGCTGAATTGTTCACGATGTAATAAAAGCGTGAAAAATTGCAGAATACTAGCTATGAGGGTACTGAACAATATCAGATATGGACCCACTCTAAAAATTTGCTTACAGGGGTAAGGTGGCAATTTTAAAATGGCTGCCGTAAAATAAAAAAAAAATACTAGTACATTTAAAAATTCATCAAAATTTTGTTAGTGTATCAACTGACCTGAAATCTTGTTTTTAACATCCAAATGACCTTATCAATGTTATCGAAAACCAAATGAAAAATAAATATGATCAAATATTATCAATAAACCAAATTAAAAATAAATATGATCAAATTAAATGGCGGCCATCTTGAAATATTCAAATAAATTTAGGTCAATTATGAGTTCACTATCCGTAAACAATATAGCTCACATGTGCAGGATCAAATAAACATTAACTGATAAGTGGCTGATCACATGCCATAACAGGTATTTTTCCTGGATTAAGAAAATTGACACAATCATCGACAATGGCCATTGAGTGCCGAATCATTGCAGCAGACTTTGCCTCTTCCTGAAACAAGGGTTATACGGAACTTATGTCCAAAGGAATGGCCTTAACCAAATGACTCTGAGATAAATTTGCATGGAAGGCAGACCATTTCATTATATACTTCTCTCTATCATCACCTGTTTCTATCTCCTGGCGTACATGATTTAGCCACCTGTAAATTATCAATATTAAGCACAATTAAGCATACTTATACGCATGAATATGTTCAGATAGAAAATCTTAAGTGTGATGTTTTATATTGCCTCTTTTCAGGTTTTCGTTGATTAAGATCCCTTCTCTGTCAGCACCTAGGTTATTAACTTCTGCGTATTGAAATAGAGAAATCACTGTTCCTTGCAATGATCCTTTAGCTGTAGTGAAGCTTGGATTGTGGTCAATATTATCAACTGCTCTGGTTGTGAAAATATTTCCACGAAGTTTTGCTGGACACACGATATTATCATTTTAAAATCTGTCACTAATATACATTTCCCATAGCTGTCGATATATTCATCAACATGTCATATGATATGCTGATTCCTTAGCTGAAAAGTTTATCAAAAAGATCCTTTTTTCTTGTTTCTGTGTGGATAACAAATCCAAAGTATATTGGCAATGGAGGCTCTCTATCTGAAGAATGGTAATTGCATCTGCATCTTTTCGACGACGTATTGCACAGTTGAACTGAAATAGCTGAGAAATGGTTATAATTGATTGCGATTCGACAACATTACTATAATGAGCCTCAATACTGGGTCCTCCTAGGATCATTCTAACTAATGAAAGTAACGTTTGTGCAATTGATTCTTGTTGGCAGCGTTCATTGAATGTTCCTGAAAATCGATACATAGTATTCATTATATCATTCTCTTCTCACTATTTTTGCTGCTTTTGCTAAGATTATACCTTCATCATCGTAACTACAAGATGTTGCTTGCTTGAGAACCTCGCAAATATCTTTTTAAAAGACTAAAAGAACATCTCTCCCTTGCTAATGGGCTTGTAAATCTGGTAAGGCAGTCAATAGTCTATTTTTCAAACGTGTTGCAATGACACGACCTTCAACAAGTACGCATAATTGTTCAAGTCGCTCAGTATATAGTTTTTGCAAGTTTATCAGCTTGAATACCGGGACATCATCAGTTTCAAATCGTGATGCATTAATATATTCTACAAATTCGGCAAGAACGAGTCCTTGAACGACCGATTCCTGACGTTCCTCCTCGGTTTTTGGAACATGTTTTCGTGTCCTGTACCAAAGATTTATCAAGCAGGTGGTATGATATTTCGCCTCCTGTGATATTAGATCACCAGCAATTAAATAGGCTAAAACTGTATCTTGTTGTTCTAGTGCACATTCCCATACTCGTCTTTCTATCATGAATTTTGATGCCTCATGAAGGTCTCCAGATTCATCCGGGCATAATTGTTTTTGTTGAAGAACATCAACTGCGTCTGCTTAGTTTACTTGCATGTCCAGAATGTGAATCACCAAGTACATCATCCGATGTTTGTTTCTTTTTTTCTTGACGTGATATTTTAAGATCAGAAAAATTGTTTTTTGCACGTTGTATGCCACTTTGCCATGTGGTTTTGAACTGTTGATGCAATGCCATTTCCTTCATCCAGTTGCTGTAAGTTAAGTTTTACAGGGAACCAGTTAATTGCTTTACATCTTTGTATAATGGTTTCAAATGAATAACCAGCACCAATGTCTACATCAGTTCTTTTCATATCAGCAGAACATTGTAATTCCTCCTGTGTTCTCTCTTGACATATCAAACATTGTTTCCAATCGATGGATCAGTTGGTTTTTCGGTAGGTATATCATAATCATCTACAATGCACATGATTTTTTTAATGCAAGAAACTACTTGGGTGAACCTGCAATTTAAAAAAAATGCATAAAAACCTTTTATGTACGGTATTCTCCGGTGTATAAGACGAAACCTTGTTCTGCAATATTTTTACCCGCGTCTTATTTAACGATGCGACTCTCCTGTGTACAAAATCCGATTTTTATCCGATTTCACCACCCACCTTTTGCAATAATATCATCAACAAATGATGCAATTCTATCAAAGTAAAACTATTCACCATGTGACAATAATATCCAAAATTGGTCATATGCATCCTGTTTCATTTGTCAAACTGATCGTAGACATCGTTTTAATGTCACTGACAATTGGGAGTGTTGTAATACTCTTTTGACGTGGCCAACGTCATTAAGATAGACCAGTATTGCTCTCTTTAAAGTTTCCCAGTTATTGTCCCCTACCGGTTTCACCGGAGGGGACTCATGGTTTGCGCTCTGTGCGTCTGTCTGTCTGTCACACTTTTCTGGATCCTGCGATAACTTGACAAGTTCTTTATATTCTTTCATGAAACTTGAAACATGGATAAATTGCAATATGGACATTATGCAAGTAATTTCATTTTGTTCTTACGTCAAAAATTATGGTTGCTATGACAACAAATAGACTAGAAAGTTGTGAAAATGGCTAAAATTTTCTGGATCCTGCGATAACTTTTAAAGTTCTTCATATTTTTTTCATGAATCTTGAAACATGGATAGATGGCAATATGGACATTATGCAAGTCATTTCATTTTGTTCCTACGTCAAAAATTCTGGTTGCTATGGCAACAACAAAAAATATTCTGACAATGGTGGATCCGGTAGGGGACATATATTGATTGGCAATAGTCTTGTTCATACATGCATGTGCTGGAATGACAGAGGTTGCGAAGGCAGTTGCTAAGGACGTCGCGTGAATTACTGCAGAACATTTTAGTCTGGCATCCAGAAAAGACATGTGCATGTGTTGAGTTGAAAAATGATTGACATAGATCATGTGTTAGGATATACATTACAATTAATATGTAAGCGTTTGTTCTTTTAATAAAAAAATATTACCTACTGTAAATACAAAATAATAAAAAAAAAATGCATTTTCTTTTTGGCAATTTCAAAAAATGTAATTTTCAAAATGGCCGCTATTTAAGATGGCCGTCGTATTTTTGCCAATTGAAGAAGTTTATTGATAGGGGATATTTTTTAAGATATTCGTATACGAAATTTGATTGAACAAGATGAAAAAATATATTTGTTATGATTTTTTGAAGATTTTTTATTAACAAATTATTGCCGCCACTATAAAATGGCTGCCAAAATCTGCCATTTTGATTTCTTCAGGTGGGTCCATATTCGAAATTAATTGTTATAACCTTAACTCCATTTCTGCAAAGATTCATGCTTTTATCATTGTCTGAACAATTTTGACACAAATCGACTGGACTAGCACGCCAAATGGCATTGTACACCATCGGATAATAACAGAGTTATGGCCCTTTGTACTTTGAAAAAATATGCTTTTTGTGTGTGTCCGGAGCCATATCTTGGAAGTGCTTTGGCGGATTTCATTGAAAGTTGGTATGAGTATATATATATATATGGATAAGAGGATGATTCACGCCAAATGGCATTGTACACCATCGGATAATAACAGAGTTATGACCCTTTGTACTTAAAAAAATGCTTTTTTGTGTGTGTCCGGAGCCATATCTTGGAAGTGCTTTGACGGATTTCATTGAAACTTTGTATGAGTATATGGTTAAGAGGATGATGCACGTTGGCGTTGTTTATCCGTCAAGAAAACTTTTGTGTCAAGAAGTATAATGGCGGGGGATATCAATTCAACGAATTTGCTTGTTTTTTTATCTGATAACCAAATACATTAAGCCTGATTGCCTGTTGATGATTTTTGTGCGTAAATGTGCTATAATGTGTTGTGGAACAAGGTCTTAACCCGTCTCTCCATTGGCCTGTCTCTAGGAATGGGGAAGGCTCAGTGATCATCCAGCAAACGCATGACATCTGTTCTACCTGCGCCCGGCATAAAATCAACGTTACGTCGGTTTTGCGTTGGCCAAACGTTGACCAAACAACATGTATTTGCTTGGTAAGAATTTGGTCGATTATCACATTCTCACACCATCTGACATTGGTTCTGAGTCCCGCTAACTGTAGTATTTTTTCCGTCTAACGGGAAAAAAATATCAAGTGACATCACTTTTGAATATAACGTTTAACTTGCAAAATATAGCGTATTTAAATCAATAGCAGCGATTTGTGTCAAATTAAAGTTTATATATATACCGGCTATTGATGCTCAAGGAGAACTACACAAGTGGATAGAATACGCTTAAAGGGATCTTTTCACGCTTTGGTAAATTGACAAAATTGAAAAAAGTTGTTTCAGATTTGCAAATTTTCGTTTTAGTTATGATATTTGTGAGGAAACAGTAATACTGAACATTTACCATGGTCTAATAGAGCCATTATATGCATCTTTTGACGATTTTAAAACCTAAAAATTATAAAGCGTTGCAACGCGAAACGATTGAATAATTTGGTGAGTTCTGTTTTTGTCGTTAAATTTTGTGAAACTACGAAGATTGCTTACATAAGGTTTAAAATACGCTCAGCATGTGTATTCGGCGGAATAGCTCAGTAGGCTAAAGCGTTTTTACTTCAGGACTCTGGCAGGACTCCAGGGGTCACTGGTTCGAAACCTGGTCCGGGCAATGTTCTTTTCCTTTTTTTAATTTTATTCTTGATTTTTTACTGGAGCTTTTACGATCCAATGTTTACATTTATCGATATAAAGCATTTAATGAATAAGTTAAAAAATGCCAAAATCTGTGAAAAGGCCCCTTTAAAGGAATACAGACAAGAAAATGAGGATAACACCAATTTTCATAACTTCTAGTGGTAGGTAGTATGCGTATGCGCTCCCTTTGTACGTCGCCCTTCATTGTTGATGGTTTATATAAAATTACGAATAGCATTTTTAAGTATTAAATTATCAACAGGAAGAAAAGTTACAGTTGCCTTGTTGCTGTGTATTAGTGCATTAAATAAAGGATTTTCTTTTTAAGCAACATAAAAACTCAACATCAACGAATATTTCGTAAAAAATATTTCAAACAAATTAACTGATCACATGCGGTGTTTATCGCGGTTAGCTCTTCCGTTGGTTTCGCCTACAATTACTACAACAACTAGCAATGACACTTAAATAGTCTTCTCATCAATCGGAGACCTTGTCAGGATGCCCAAATCGTCCTCGGCAGTACACACTTCGAGGGAAACACTCGTCTGCTATCGTCGGCTTCACACCACTGATCCTCTGGGGAATACTTACCTTACGCACTGGCTAATCCTCCAGGGCAACACACACAGTCACATGCTTATACTTACCGTCACAGGCTAAACTTATCCTCCTGGAAATACTTATCTCAGGGCATCTATCCTCCTGGCAATACTTACCTATGGGAATCACATCTACTCACGTCAGCGGAGGACTGGGTAGAACGAGAGCGAGGTCATCTAGAACGCTCCCATCAGGCATCAGCTTCCATCCGATTGGCCGCACGTCTCCACCTCAGGCAGCATGACCGACAGCATGCGCGTGTCACAAGCCGGGTGCCAAGTTGCCAACTCTGCATGGGTGTGTGTCACTGGATGGTCACCGGCTGGCACTACATTCCCCACACTTTTCTCCTTTTGGGACGACCCCCCTACTCACAAAAGGAGTCGTCCCGCCGCGGACGTCCCATGCACCCCGAGGAAGTGTATTTACTATCTCTCGGACCCAATGCCCCTTTCGTAAGCAAGGAGGCGCCTTCGCCATGCAATGTACTCCCGGACCGTAGCGAACTCGAAAAAATGTCATAGTCGTCCCGCCGCAGACGTTCCATCGCACCCGAGGAAGTATATTAACTATCTCTCGGACCCAATGCCTCTTTTGTAAGCAAGGGGGCGCTTTCGCCACGCAACGTACTCTAAGACCGCTGCTCCCAAGCCGTCCCATGCATCCCGAGGAAGTATGTTTTATTCATAACTTCGCTACCGCTTTTGAATATATATTATTATAATAAACCGTGTAACTACATGTATGTTTATAGTCATTTAGCTTATTTAAACCACAAATGAATCTGAACTCAACAGGCGTCTAAGTGAATCTATTTCACAAATAACATAGACCAGACTTAATTAATATGAACCAGCTAAAACATATTTTCCCTTTTTTGTTGAATGTTATTCTTGAGCATTAGTTTTTTAGCTCGTTAATGCCGCGAAGTTTGTTTAATTAACGGCATGTATTGAATGATAAAGTTGGTGTTTTTGCATCTTTTTGAAATGTTTATTTACCGGTATTATTAATACTTTATTAGTCATTTTGTTTAAGTAATATTTCGATTCCAAATATCAATCTGGCATCGGATATGTAAGAGACTCTCTCACTAAGCACTAATATGTTAGGAACTCTCTCACGAAACTAAATTCCACCTATCTAATGAATGCCTTTGTCATTATATTTAATTGAAATATGTACAATGTTTGTAAAAAATCCCTAATAAACCGTTTTGTCTGCAAGTAAACTTAATTTCTTACAAAACATAAAAAAACTTGTCAAAGATTCAATCGTATCTAACGCTGATATATGAGTCGCGTTTTGAGAAAACTGGGCATAATGCATGTGCGTAAAGTGTCGTCCCAGATTAGCTTGTGCAGTCTGCACAAGCTTATCAGGGACGACACTTTACGCACATGCATTATGCCCAGTTTTCTCAGAACGCCACTCATATAATGTATTGCAGACGACTCTTATTTATATCACTTGTTTTACGATTAATATTGCGTAATACACGAATAACGGTAAAATCTGTCTGCAAATTGTTTAAATAATTATAATCAAACTTACTTACGACACTAGCATACGTAACTTATGTGTGTAGGATTCAATTAAAGCGTCACGTTTTGGCATTCGCGTTTATTTTTTTTTCTGCAAATGTACATTTGAATGAAATTGTTAACGACACGCGTTCGGTTCTTGATTAATTATGGTTTATGTGTGAGGTGAGGCGCGGAGCGTATATTGACTCTCATCTAGAGTCCGTGGGTGAGGTTAGCCCTTAAACCGGTTTAAACCTCAAATGCATTTCAAGTAACGTTCCAAGGCGGTTATTTCAGTTTTAAGCATTTAATGTTGTTATTTGGTGTTTTGTTATAAAATAAGTATAACAAAAGCAATATTTTCTCTCCACATAGAAATTTTAGAGTTTCTCTTTTTTTTTGCTATCTTTGAAAAAGTGTAATTATTGTGTTTCGTTAATAGAAAAAACATCCAATTTCCAGAAACAGTTTCAGAGGAGACACGTTTGGTTCTCGTTCATTCATGTCATAAATTTCCTTTATACAAGATTTCAATTTAAACAAAACAAATCTATTCGAACAAAAATAATTGCAACAAAATAGTGACTAAACGTTGGAAAATTGGTTGCAAAACATTGTCAAAGCTAAAAGAACCACAACCATCTTGGCATTTTAATTCAAAGCAGCACACGTAAAGAGAATATTAATTTTATTAAGTAAATAAATTTATTCACTCGATGGTTTAAATTACCAGAACAACATTACTGCAGTTTTCTGAGACTAAACAAATGGGAGATCCCTTTTAAACACGTTTAGATAAACAAAACCATGTTACAATGTTGACTAAATTTTTTCAGGAATAAAACTAATAGGGGTTCAAATGATGAAGTAAAATCTATGGACACCCATCGTCTTTGTAAAACCAACAAGTCCAAATCGCATATATTCCGATATATCACCATATCATCTTACTTTGTTGTTCCAATATCGAATGTTAGTAATGAGCTTCTTGATTTGCATGTTAGTTTAAATCTGCTTATTTAATATTGCTCGATTTAAAAGAAGCCTTTGTGATATTGGGAAATTTTCGAGCTAGTGTTTTATGAAATATAGAAAATAGAAACGCTATAAAATGAGCGAAACTGCAGTTGTATAGGAAAGAGATAACTCGAATGTTTGATTTAAAAAGTTGGTATATACGTTTATTGCAATTTATGAAACAATTCCAATCGAAACCACACACCAACAATTTACGTCAACCGATCTTTTTGTCAAGACTTATATAAAATGATGAGCGTGTCAATATGTATAGTAACCATTTAAATCGGCTATATAATTTAAAGCAAATGCATTGACGAATTGTGTTATATACATTATTTAATAATCGACCTTTAAGAAATAAATTAATAGAGCTTTCGATTTCTATTAATAAATTTAAAAAATAACAATATTTATTAATACATGGCAGAAGTAACGAACTGGTCACATATAAACAATTGGACCTACAGGTGTTTGTTTTTCACAAGGTATAATATGGCTTGAATGTATCGTGAATAAAAAGTCTGAACATCTGCGGATACAAAAATGACAAAGACAATATGATACATACTTAGCAGAAATTCTGTGAAGTACAAATCAATTTGACGAAAGTGCTTACATCCAGTTAACATGTGCAAGTAATTAAAGTATTTGTTTAAACGATACAAGTACAACAAGGATACGATGTTAGGCGCCATACTTCATAAGCTTTTTTTTTCTCTCAACGACTTTTTCAAGACTTGTGACCATTGATTCACGTTACAGTCAGCTTATCAGCTTTTAGCAAATAAAAACAAACGCGATAATAATACACCTATCTTCAACAATCTTTGTCTTACGGTAAATTGTAAAACGCCAGTTATCAGAGACTTTTGATTGGCTGGATACAATTTACTTTTATTTTTCAATTATATAGAAATGTCATTATTATCGTTAAACACTAAAACGGTCTGTATAGTGTATGCAGCTTTAAATTCCATTAATGTTAAGAAAATGATATTGTTTCATTCGCTAACATTTTATTAAGGACAATTTTCTATACAATGCAGGAAGATTATATAAAAAAAATCAATAAAATCATTAAAATGGGCACACCGCCACGAAACAATAAAAGCAAATTATTTGACGATTACGATTGCATGCTAGAATTCACACCCATTCATGCAATAATCACAAGGTTAACGATACACTATTTATAATTAAGAAATAAAACAACAGAAACAAGCAGAAAAAACAACCCCAACGTGTTTATTAATGTATGTACCGCCTTGTTACTATTTTAGGGCTTTAACAGGTAGAAAGGCATGCCGAACCTAACATTTAGCCTAGAATTAATCACACAACACACACACGTAAATACGCAATATTATAATGACACCAAAATACAAACGAAAAATGCAAGAATTGTGTTCTTGAAACTGTTCACATCTTGATCTCGTAGGGATCGCATACACTCGTTACAATATATGTACCACCAATAGCTGAGAAATGTTGCACTAGTGACCGATCAACAACACAATTTGTTACGGCGATCCTCTTGAAGCCTTAACTAAAATTTAAAGAATAAAATCACATCAGCACCATTCAGAAAACTAGTTTAACTGAAAAGAAAGGAGGGCGATACAAATTATATCCGGAATTAGACAAAGGGCATCACGGTTATTATACCTGCCGAAAACCATTAGAACAGGAAAACATCACGATTCTTGAACAAGAAGCGGAACAGAAACTAAAATATACAGTGACACGTACAAGGTTCTTTTATGGATGAAATCATCCATGTTTAAAAGACGTTTAATTTCAATTTTATTGAGGAAAGACGTAAACAATACTCACAAAACACTTCGATCTGCTATTGAAGCTTTTTGAAACATCTTGTATGTAGAATTGGCAGAGTAATCACAAGGGTATTACTTAATCCTCTATTTTTCTAATGCATTCGTTATTAACCGTGCGAATAACAGAACGTGGAAAGCTTTTACCGTAGGGGCATTATTTGAACACAAAATTGACGACTTCTATACGACGTTACGTACCAAATATTTCACATCTGGACTTATTTTTCTTATGATTTGAATAAGCTTGATAATGAACTACAATACGATTATACATTATATTATTAAACAACGGGGTCTTATGGTTTCAGAGGATATTTGTTTGTTTTTCTTTATTTATGTATGCATTGGCTACCTATATCTGCATGCAACCGGGTATGATTTGAAAAACTTTAACCGAGGATCATTCAAACACACTTACAAATTAACCTAGTTGTGTAAGAAATCAAAGCGCTGAAGGCACTGTAGGTGTTCGCTGTTGTAAAATGTCGTCCTTGATTAGCTTGTGCGCATTGCACAGGCTAATCAGTATGCACAGGTTGATCTTATTTGACATGCATTAAGCCCCGTTTTACAAGCTGTAAAACACTATTAGTCATATAAACCCTCTGCAGTGTACCAATACACAGCGGGTCATCACATTCACATTTATGTTGAGGCACGAACGACAACTCTGCTATGAGAATGGCATTTGTCGTCTGCTGCAACAGGCAGATAGGTGTATAACGCTCACACTAATCAACGCGCTGAAGGCACTGCAGTTGTTCGCTGTTGTCGTCCTTGATTAGCTTGTGCGCATTGCACATTTGCAGTGTGCACGGGCTAATCTTATTTGACGTGCATTAAGCCCCGTTTTGCCTGAAAGCAGCCAATAGGTACAGATTTCAATGAGAAACACTAGAGTGGCCAATGTCGACTTACAAGCTGGTATATACACTCACTGCTAGAAGGTATATACACTGACTGATAGAGCAGAATCATTTGTCGTTTGCTGCAGACAGGCAGCGGTAATCGTCCCTTGCAGAGTGAGTTGTGGTTCTAACCGTACTTAAGGCTTCAAAGAACATACTGATTTGCAACATATTCTCTGTAAATTTAGCTGGCCTCTAACGCGACCAACTAAAAATGAAAGTCAGCGCATGCCACACGACATAGAAATACGATAACACAACCTGACACTTAGCAGGTTGTATACCTATGATTTCATAAATCAAGGTGTGCACATTAATGTCTACAAAGTTATAAGCTTGCGATTAGATAGAATTTTTCTCGAGCATAGTCGAGTCAGTCTCCAAGTTGTCTATCACTGCTGTAACCTTAACATGGTATCATATCGCTCTGGGCTATAGGTTACACATTTCCACGACAAAGCCGTCAACATTATTTTTCTGACAATGACAACTCCATGCGCTAAAAGCAGAGGATATGTTTCCAAACGAGATCATTGGGTACAACTCGCATTTAAAATTTAATCATTATACAAATCCTTGTTAAATTTACCATAACTAATGTGATCAATTTCGCAAATATTGGCAATATAAATGCTCTTTTCAGCAGCATAACTTTCGATTGACATTATTTAGGTTTCTGTGTGAAAAAGGCACAGAAAGGCTTGATAATGTGGGATTTGAAGCCGGTTCACCTACTAAGATGAACTGCATGAGCCAGTTCACCTACTAAGCTGAACTGCATGATAGATAAGGGTTAATTCCTACGTCGGGTATCTTTTAACAAATTATTTTTCCTTAACGGTTTAAAAAGTGGATATTAGTGTATGTTTGTTTGCACAATAATTTCAATGTATGACATTGGACGTAATACAAGGTATCAGTTAGTCGCTCATACCAGCCGAAATACCAAAAACATATGTTTGGTTTGTTGTTGCTTCCGCTCTCGGCAGCGTAGTTGTGAAGTCGCCTTACGGGAGCATACTTATAAAGTCCACTTTCAGAAGCGTGGTTGGTAAGTCCCAGTATCAGGATCGCGGTTGTAAAGTCCCCTGTCGGGGGCAAAGTTGTTATGACATCTATGAGAAGTATGTTTTAAAGTCCCTACTAGGAGTTTAGTTGTAAAGTCTTCTATGGAAAGCGGAATTGTAGTCCTTTATCGGACACATAGTTGTATATCGGAAGCATAATTGTAAGGACATCTATTAAGAGCATAGTTGTTAAGCCCGCGACTAGGATCATAGTTGGAAAGTCCCCCATTAGGAGCATAGTTGAAAAGTCCCCCATTAGAAGCATAGTTGGAAAGTCCCCCATTAGAAGCGTAGTTGGAAAGTCCCCCATAAGGAACATAGTTGTAACGTCCCCAATTAGACTCATAGTTGGAAAGTCCTCCATTAGGTGCATAATTTTAAACTCGTTCATGAGGAGCATAGTTGGAAAGTCCCCATTAAGAGCAGAGTTGGAAAGTCCCCCATTAGGAGCATAGTTGTAGAGTCTGTCATGAGGAGCACAGTTGGAAAGTCCCCCATTAGGAGCATATTTGGAAAGTCCCCAATTACGAGCATAGTTGGAAAATCCCCCATTAGGATCATTGTTGTAAAGTCCCCCACTAGGAGTATAGTTGTAAAGTCCCTCATAAGGAGCATAGTTGGAAAGTCCTCCATTAGGAGCATAGTTGGAACGTCCCGCATTAGGAGAATAGTTATAAAGTCCCCCATTAGGATCATAGTTGGAAAGTCCCCCATTTGGGGAAAGCTGTAACTTCCCCCATTAGGAGCATAGTTGTAAAGTCCCCCATTCGGAGCATACTTGGAAAGTCCGAAAAGTAAATGTATTAATATTCCAACTTTAAAGAATTTAAGAAAAAATGACGTAAAAAAAACCTGATGTCGGAAGTGACCCTTATCTACCCTGCAGTTCAACATAGTAGTTTAACTGGCTGCATCTCCCACCGAAACGTGCGTCTTAGTTCCATTTGCAACATGTTATCTACGTCCACAGAAGGTAATACTGCTGAAGATATACATATATAGAAGATATACGTGTCAGTGATAATCAACCTGGAGACTGACTCGACTATGATTAAGAAAAGTTCGAGAGTTTCACATGCCAAGAAATTTTAAGTGTAACTGTACTCACCTTGTGTAATAAGATATTATTTAAAACGTGCGAATTGTAGGGTTTTGTGCTCGTATTCGTCTGTCGTGCGTCGTGTGTTCACGTCAATTTTCAAATGGCATTCTCTCCTAGACTGCAGGGTTGTGTTTTTCATTGTTGCTTTGCTTCTAAAGGTGATACAGTGACGGTAACATTAATCTATTGCCACATATGTGGTGAAAGTCTGCGAGAAAAAACAACAACTTATGGCTCGTCTCGCCTTACATCGCACGTCCGTAAGAATAATACAAAATGTATAGTCGAATAAAAGACTTGATAGAACTAACACTTGTCACTCCCCTTTACTGGATTTTTAGCACATACGCCAGATCTCTCCGTATTTCACTAAGTTATGTGTCATATTTTCTTTTTCATTTCTGATTTATTCGTCAATGTTCGTGGGTCTTTTTTTCACGATATATTTATGATATTAGGTTCTGTGTGAAAAACAACAACAACTGTAATTCAGATTGTGTAACACGTTTGTTATAAAACTTCAGCCAGTTTTTTTATATATAGTTTTCTTCATTAATATACACCCGACATTATATTAACTTTGCGTTATCTTGTAAAGCTGATTTAACTCGTTGGTCAAGAATATATATTAATATTGACCGCAGCATAACATTGCCTGATACATGGTCCGGTTTCGTCTTCGACATTACCCCTACTACACTTCAATATCGCATCTACTGCTCTTCTTTATCGCGTGTACTGCTATTCTTTATTGGCCCGGCTACACTGCTATAACGCCCCTTCTGCTCTTCTATATCGCCTCACTACACTTCTATATCTCGTCTACTAGAGTTCTATATCACCTCTCTTACCCGTCAATATACTATATCTATCTCTTCTTTATCTCCCCTACTACACTTCTATATTACCCCTGCTACACTTTTATATCACATCTACTGCTCTTCTATATTGTTGCGCATTCAATACACTTTTTAAATCGCATCTACTGCCCATCTAAATTGCCCATGCTACACTTTTATATCGCATTTGACGCCCTTCTATATTGCCGCTTCTACACTTATTTATCGAATCTCCTGCTCCTCTATATTGCCCCTGCTACACTTCTATATCGCATCTACTGCTCTTCTATATCGCCCCTGCTACACTTCCATGTCGCCCCTACTGCTCTCCTATATTTCCCCTATTTCACTTTTATATCGCATTTACTGCTCTTAATTATTACCCCGTCTACACTTTTATATCACCACTACGTATCTTCTATATCGCCCCTACTACTCTTATACATCGCCCCTACAGTTCTTCTTTATCGCCTATACTGCTCTTCTATAGTTCCCCTTCTACTATTCCATATCGCTTCTGCTGCCCTTCTTTATCGTCCCTACTTCACTTCTATATCGCGTCTACTGCACTTCTTTATCGCCATACTACACTTTTATATCGCCCCTGCTGCTCTTCGATATTACCTCTACTGCTCTTCTATTTTGCCCCTACTACACTTCTATATCGTCTCTGCTGCTCTTCTATATCTCCCTTACTAAATTTCTATATCGTATCTACTGCATTTCTATATTGCCCCTATTTAACATCTATTGCTCTTCATTTTTGCCCCAGCTACACTTCCATAGCACCTGCACTGCTCTTCCATATCACACCTACAACACCTCTATATCGCCTTTATTGCTGTTCTATATTGCCCCATATTTCACTTCTTTATCGCATCTTTTGCTCTTCTATATCGACCCTACAAAGCTTATTCATCGCCTCTAATGCTTTTCTATATAGACCCTGCTTAACATCTATATCGCATCTACTGCTCTTCTATATTGCCCCTGCCAAACTTCTATATCGCATCTAACACTCTTCTTTATTGCCCCTGCTACACTTCTATATCCCTCTACTGCTCTTCTATATTGCCCCTGCTATACCTCAATATCGCCTGTACTGCTTTCTATATCATCCCTACAACACTGCCACGTCGACTCTAATTCCCTTCGATATTGACCCTGCTATACCTCAATATCGCATCTACTTCTCTTCTATATCGCCTGCACTTCTTTTTTATTTTATTTCCTCGGCTACACTTCCTTATCTCTTCTACTGCACTTGCATTTCGCCCGTACTATATTTCTATATCGCGCCTACTACACTTCTATATCGCTCCTACTACTCTTCTTTATCGCCCCTACTACACATCTACATCTCCCCCACTACACTTCTATATCGCCCTTACTACACTTCTATATCGCCCCTACTACACTTCTATATCGCCCCTACTACACTTCTTTATCGCCCCTTCTACACTCCTATTTTGCCCCTGCTACACTTCTATATCGCCCCTACTACACTTCTGTATCGCCCCTACTACATTTTTATATCGCCCCTACTACACTTCTATATCGCCCCTACTACACTTCTATATCGCCCCCACTACACTTCTATATCGCCCCTACTACACTTCTATATCGCCCCTACTACACTTGTATATCACCCCTACTACACTCCTATTTCGTCCCTACTACACTTCTATATCGCCCCTACTACACTTCTATATCACCCCTACTACACTCATATATCGCCCCTACTACACTTCCTTATCACCCCTACTACATTTCTATATCGCCCCTACTGCTCTTCTATATCGCACCTACTACACTTCTTCATCGCCCCTATAACACTTCTATATCACCTCTACTGCTTTTCTATATCGCTCCTACAACACTTCTATATCGCCCCTACTACACTTCTATATCGCCCCTACTACACTTGTATATCGCCCCGACTACACTTCTATATCGCCCCTACTACACTCCTATATCGCTCCTACTACACTTTTATATCGCCCCTACTACACTTCTATATCGCCCATACTTCACTCCTATATCGCCCCTACTACACTTCTATATCGTCCCTACTACACTTCTATATGTCTCCTAATACACTTCTCTATCGCTCCTACTACACTTCTATATCGCTCCTACTACACTTCTATATCGCCCCTACTATACTTATATATCGCCCCTACTACACTTCTATATCGCCCCTACTACACTCCTATATCGCCACTACTACACTTCTCTATCGCTCCTACAACATTTAAATCGCCCCTACTACACTTCTATATCGTCCCTACTACACTTCTATATCGCCCCTACTACACTCCTATAATCGCCCCTACTACACTTCCTTATCGCCCCTACTACATTTCTATATCGCCCCGACTGCTCTTCTATATCGCACCTACTACACTTCTACATCGCCCCTATTACAATTCTATATCACTTCTACTGCTCTTCTATATCGCTCCTACTCCACTTCTATATCGCCACTACTACACTTCTATATCGCTCCTACTACACTTCTATATCGCCCCTACTACACTTCTATATCGCCCCTACTAAACTCCTATATCGCCCCTACTACACTTCCTTATCGCCCCTACTACATTTTTATATAGCCCCTACTACACTTATATATCGCCCATACTTCACTCCTATATCACCCCTACTACACTTCTATATCGTCCCTACTACACTTCTATATGTCTCCTTATACACTTCTCTATCGCTCCTACTACACTTCTACATCGCCCCTATTACAATTCTATATCACCTCTACTGCTCTTCTATATCGCTCCTACTACACTTCTATATCGCACCTACTACACTTCTACATCGCCCCTATAACACTTCTATATCACCTCTACTGCTCTTCTATATCGCTCCTACTACACTTCTATATCGCCCCTACTACACTTCTATATCGCACCTACTTCACTTGTATATCGCCCCGACTACACTTCTATATCGCCCCTACTACACTCCTATATCGCTCCTACTACACTTTTATATCGCCCCTACTACACTTATATATCGCCCATACTTCACTCCTATATCGCCCCTACTACACTTCTATATCGTCCCTACTACACTTCTATATGTCTCCTTATACACTTCTCTATCGCTCCTACTACACTTCTATATCGCTCCTACTACACTTCTATATCGCCCCTTCTATACTTCTATATCGCCCCTACTACACTTCTATATTGCCACTACTACACTTCTCTATCGCTCCTACAACATTTAAATCGCCCCTACTACACTTCTATATCGCCCCTACTACACTTCTATATTGCCTCTACTACACTCCTATATCGCCCTACTACACTTCCTTATCGCCTCTACTACATTTCTATATCGCCCCGACTGCTCTTCTATATCGCACCTACTACACTTCTACATCGCCCCTATTACAATTCTATATCACCTCTACTGCTCTTCTATATCGCTCCTACTACACTTCTATATCGCCCCTACTACACTTCTATATCGCCCCTTCTACACTTCTATATCGTCCCTACTACACTCCTATATCGCTGCTACTACACTTTTATATCGCCCCTACTACACTTCTATATCGCCCATACTTCACTCCTATATCGCCCCTACTACACTTCTATATCGTCCCTACTACACTTCTATATGTCTCCTAATACACTTCTCTATCGCTCCTACTACACTTCCATATCGCTCCTACTACACTTCTATATCGCCCCTACTATACTTCTATATCGCCCCTACTACACTTCTATATTGCCACTACTACACTTCTCTATCGCTCCTACAACATTTAAATCGCCCCTACTACACTTCTATATCGCCCCTATACACTTCTATATCGCCCCTACTACACTCCTATATCGCCCCTACTACACTTCCTTATCGCCCCTACCACATTTCTATATCTCCCCGACTGCTCTTCTATATCGCACCTACTACACTTCTACATCGCCCCTATAACAATTCTATATCACCTCTACTGCTCTTCTATATCGCTCCTACTACACTTCTATATCGCCCCTACTACACTTCTATATCGCCCCTACTACACTTCTATATCGCCCCTACTACACCTTTATATCGCCCCACTACACTTCTGTATCGCCCCTACTACACTCCTATATCGCTCCTACTACACTTTTATATCGCCCCTACTACACTTCTATATCGCACATACTACACTCCTACATCACCCCCACTACACTTCTACTTCTCTCCTGCTACAATCCTATATCGCCCCTATTACACTTCTATATCGCCCCTACTACATTTCTATATCGCCCCTACTACACTTCGATATCGCCCCTACTACACTTTTATATCGCCCCTACTACACTTCTATATCGCCCCTACTACATGTACACTTCAATATCGCCCCTACTACACTTCTATATCGCCCCTACTACACTTCTTTATCGCCCCTACTACACTCCTATATCGCCCTACTACACATCCTTATCGCCCCTACTACATTTCTATATCGCCCCTACTACACTTCTATATTGCCACTACTACACTTCTCTATCGCTCCTACAACATTTAAATCGCCCCTACTACACTTCTATATCGCCCCTATACACTTCTATATCGCCCCTACTACACTCCTATATCGCCCCTACTACACTTCCTTATCGCCCCTACCACATTTCTATATCTCCCCGACTGCTCTTCTATATCGCACCTACTACACTTCTACATCGCCCCTATAACAATTCTATATCACCTCTACTGCTCTTCTATATCGCTCCTACTACACTTCTATATCGCCCCTACTACACTTCTATATCGCCCCTACTACACTTCTATATCGCCCCTACTACACCTTTATATCGCCCCACTACACTTCTGTATCGCCCCTACTACACTCCTATATCGCTCCTACTACACTTTTATATCGCCCCTACTACACTTCTATATCGCACATACTACACTCCTACATCACCCCCACTACACTTCTACTTCTCTCCTGCTACAATCCTATATCGCCCCTATTACACTTCTATATCGCCCCTACTACATTTCTATATCGCCCCTACTACACTTCGATATCGCCCCTACTACACTTCAATATCACCCCTAATACACTTCTATATCGCCCCTACCACACTTTTATATCGCCCCTACTACACTTCTATATCGCCCCTACTACATGTACACTTCAATATCGCCCCTACTACACTTCTATATCGCTCCTACTACACTTCTATATCGCTCCTACTACACTTCTATATCGCCCCTACTACACTTTTATAGCGCCCCTACTACACTTCTATATCGCCCCCACTACACTTCTATATCGCCCCTTCTACAATCCTATATCGCCCCTACTACACTTCTATATCGCTCTTACTACACTTCTATATCGCCCCTACTACACTTCTATATCGCCCCTACTACACTTCTTTATCGCCCCTACTACACTCCTATATCGCCCTACTACACATCCTTATCGCCCCTACTACATTTCTATATCGCCCCTATTGCTCTTCTTTATCACACCTTCTACACTTGTACATCGCCCCTACTAGACTTGTATATCGCCCCTATAACACTTCTGTATCACCTCTACTGCTCTTCTATATCGCTCCTACTACACTCCTATATCGCCCCTACTACACTTCTATATCGCACCTTCTACACTTCTATATCGCCCCTACTACACTTCTATATCGCCCATACTACACTTCTATATCGCCCCTACTACACTTCTATATGGCCCCTACTACATTCTTGATCTTCCCTACTGCACTAATATATCGCCCCTACCACATTTGTATATTTATATACTGCTCTTCTATATCGCTCTTACTAAACTTCAAATGGTCCCTTATACACTTCTATATCACCCCTTTTACACTTCTACATCGCCCCTAATACATTTCTATATCGCCACTACTACACTTCTATATCGCCTCTTCTGCTCTTGTATTTTACCCCTAAAACACTTTTATAGACTCTCTTATACGCCTGTATCGTCTCTTTTAGTCTTAAAATATCACCCCTTCTACACAATTTCGGATTGTCGTTTACAAAAGCAAACTACTTTAAACGACATGAATATTTAAAGTCATTTGAAAAATTCGTTTTATATAATCGAAGAACAAAGATATTAAACATCAAACAAAGAATCTAGATCGGTTATACTGTTAAACTACACCATTATTTGACAGATATTACAGAATGTAAACACTTAATACTATTGAAGATAACGCCGATACATTCACGTCTGTACTCTAAGAGCTTGTAATACTGCCTGCTTCCATAGATGAAATCATGCAGAGCGTGTTTTCCTGTAGGCGTGGCCATTTCACGCTGCACTACATACTAGTATAAATGTATTTAACCGTGTGCACATATGACACAAGATGTGAAATAAGCAAAGACGGATGGAACAGAGATAGGTATTTCATTTTTATTATGTAAACCATCTTTAGCTGAATCAATTACAAAAAATGCTTATTTTTGTTTTAATTTAGAGTTAATGATAACATATCGTAGACATATGTCGTGCCAATACATACAGTTGAAATAAAAGAACGAGGACTTTCTAGAATGAGGAAATAACGATACCAAAATGTTTAGATAAAGATACCTGGTAATGATAAATAATAATTCTAATACGTAATTATGTTCAATTCTTAAGTTAAAGTAATATAATTTGTAATTTGGTAATATAATATAATTTATGATCTATGCTAATTTAGTTGTATCGTCTTTGATATACATTTGATTAAATTCAACTATATATATTATCATATAGCATTTCAAATTCAATGATAGAATGATAATAACGGATATCATTGATTTACAAAATAAGTATATTAAATTATACAACACATAAATACAAATATAGAATTTAAAGAAGTAATATTTAAAAATAATTTATCGTACAAATACATCAGTTGTGATTTAATTTTTTTTCGTTAACTAAATATTCATTGCATACATTTGGAGTCTTTTTACTGGACCGAAATATTCCTTCTAGTTGTTTGTCATAAAACAACTGAAATCTTTCCTCCTGGTGTTTGGTATTATAATTCAGTCATCACGTAAATGTCAATGTATGGTAACAAACAATTTGTACAATTAAATACCAACACACACCAAAAAATTTGAATTAAACCTATTACACTTAAATTCATTTGAGATGCAAATACTTGGGAATAATCTTTTAAAGGATTAAGATGAATCGTTCAATATTGCCAGATACCTAACAAACAAATAATAAAAAAAAAAAATTCCGAAATAATTCAGTGACTATTATCCAATTAAAAGTCTTTCATCTTCGCAGATTTGATACTTTCATTAAAATTAATAATCTAAACAACTAAACATTAATGTAATGCATACTTGAATATGGCATATCCCCTATGACAATAACAGATTAGAACTGTCTGATTGAACGCTTAGGCGAGTGTTTAAGAAAAAGTTCTTCAATCTTTTCTTTCCGGTGTACACGCATATCCGTTATGTTAGGCTAATTTAACTTTTTGCAGATTTTACTTGAAGTTGAAACTGAAACTATGAAAATTCGTTTTAACATAATTATAATTCGCCTATAATTAAGAGGAGCTATTTCAAATTCGACCATTTCACAACTTACAAAGGCCCTTTAGCTTTGTCTAGTATAATGCAATCAGAATTGCATGCATTTCACAAGAATTGCAAAACGTTTCTCGAGAATTGCAGTAACTTTCACGAGAATAACTCTTCCCTTCCTGAAATTAAAAATAATGCTAAATTTGATTAACTAAACAACCATATATATAACCCACCCACAGAATTGCGTTAATTAATGAAAAAAAACTGCCGATCATTATCACAACTTTGACAATTAAGCTTACTAGTATATATTTGTACATTTCCGAAAAGAAATGACAGATTACCGGCCGTGCATTTAAATGTTGTAAAATATAGACACATCGCGGAAAAGCCTAATACAACAATGCACTTTTTAAGTTCTTTGGTTGCTTGTTGGTTTTTATCCTTTTGTGATCACAGCGAATAAATATAGTTGCGCCCCTTGCGGACATATTATTTACTGATTACTAATCAATGGAATTAATTTAATGAAGAAACAACGCATATATGTTACAAAATAAATATAAGCGTAAATCGGCCATTTTGGTGTCACATAAAGTCAACGGTTTACGCATGGGCTAAAATGAAACACGATGTACTTTAAGCACTCAATTGTACATGCTAACCAAACACACAAACACACGCATACACGCACACACGCACGCACGCACATCCCCACATACAGTATTGAGTATTAAGCCACAATTGAGGGAAGACTTATTTGTGCAATTTATGAATGAGATTGATTTTCTCTACTCATTGCTAAAGCAGTAATCTAAGGTTTTTAAGTTGCAGAAGTTAAAATCAATTATGGAAACTGTAGTCTCTACCTTATTTATCATATATAGTACAATATATAATATGTAATTGGATTATTTCGGAGGTTATCAAACTATTTCATTAATTTTGTATTAATATATGCACGTTATTGTTTGATGGGTTTACGACGTAATTAACTATATCTATAGCATGCTAGAAAAACAACAGTTTTATAATCTAAAAAGCAAATAAAATAATTACGATGCCAAACTTTGATATATCTAAAAAGAAAAGAAAATCATAAATATATATTCATAAATACTGTAAATTGTAAATACAAATTTCAATGTATTATTAAGTGACGAAAACAATTGATGGAAAAAGTGTCTCAAGTAATTTGAATATTATGATTAAAACGGCATTTTAAGAATGTCTTTAATTCAAGGAATTGATTGGATAAGATAATTGCCGTTCAGATGTTTTGCAAGATGTTTACAGTATACTGTTATTATAAGACTAGCACTCACATACATACTCTCTAAGAAAAAAACATAATTATTGTTAAACAATACCAAGTTCATTTAACTCATGCTCCTGTGATCAAAAGTGCAACGCCTTTGGGTGTACTTGTTTTCCTAATATGTACATAGTGAATACTTAATTAAAACAAAACATGCTTCTCTGCAACCGTATTCCCGGAGGTTTGATATTTGTTAACTAATATCGTATGGTAGTCCTCCACAAAGATTCTTCAAACCATCCCAAGAGGTTAAAAATTTATATCGCCTGGTAAAATAAATACATATGCTAAAACATCTTGTCACCGCGATTTATGTGATTCTCACATTTTGGTCATTTTATGTAATTCAGGAAGCACAGAGGACTTAATTTGTTTTGTTTGTCGAATCATATTTTATCTTTAGCCGTGAAAACATCACACAATCTTTACTTTTTCCTCGACACTTGTTTGTACTCATCGGAACGATTTGTTTTTCAGTTCAGTGATTGAAGATAATGAAATAAGAATATTCAAAGAAGCGTATAAGTGACGATTATATTATTAAAAATGAACGTTTTCGGTTTCGGTTATGCTTTGGTTGCCTTTGCCGTTATGGGATTCATTCCAATGATTGCGGCTGACAGTAATCTAATGAGCTCAAAAAACTGGACCGAGGAGAATATTGTGTCTCTGTTTCGCTCTCATGGAGAAAACTTCTGTGCTCAAACTGATGTGTGTGGCAACAACAGATCCACGAAGGCCAATGTTGTTAATGATTCAGAATTGACGTCATGCTGTGATGGTTTGTTTTATCTTTTAATTTAAAAGATTACGTTTACTTAGTGATCTGTTATTTATTGCATACTATTATACGGATTGATTATGTTGAGATCTTGTTTTTCTAAATTGTAAAGAAACTAATCAATTCGATGCTTTCTATGCATTTCACAATTTTATCTTACTTATTAGTATTGACACATAAACATACAGCAGTATGCTTAATTCAAACTGAAGTGTGTATCAATAACAGTAAAGAGGTTTCATAAACATTTAGCTATATTGTGTAGTTCTTAGTTTTACATTTGCAAAGCGAATGCCGTTTTAAATGTATTTCTTAATTTAATCACTGAAATTGCTCCACAGATTGCTATTGCGACGATGACTGTGAGTTCTACGATGACTGCTGTTTCAAGAGAGAGTACTCTCCACACGCCCATGAGAAAAAAGAGTGCCTATACGCTCTTTCAGATCAAACTATTGACATTAACACTGGCTACGAAGCGTTTTACATGGTGACTAGTTGCAACAAAACAATTAACTGTTATGACCTTCAGCAAAATCCCTGGGGCCCTTTATTGCCAGTGTTTTCGCCCAGTCTTCAAAATATTTACATGAATATGCCATGCGCAATATGCAATGGAGTCAACGATGGCAAAGAGTGGGATGCTAACGTAGATTTCAACAATCTGAGTCCATCGGATATTGACACAATCTTCTCCGCCATTAAATTTAGAACCTTTACAGCAAACTGCCATGCGCAGTTTACATACCCTTATGATGATATAAACATGGTACAAACATTGCAATGCTTTAAAAAGGCACCAATAGAATCATGTCCAAACAAAACTGCTTTGGGAAACACAGTTGTTCAATACATTCATCAGTTTAATTTAGACCAAAATAGTATAGTTGACTTATGTTCTAGTGCGTTCTTTTCTGTGTATGTGTATGCCAAAACCAAACGTATTAGCTATTATTACAAAAACGTATTCTGCTTCATCTGCAACCATAACAAAATACCAAGCAATGTGTGTTCTCCCGAGTCCAAATTCGGTATTCGGTATACAGATATAAAGTTTGTCTTGCTAGTCCAATGGACCCACGACGTTGCTTATGTGGATAAATTGCCGTTTACAACAAAAGGATTGAAGGTATGTTATATAGTCCCGGAATAAAATCAATTAAATGTCATCTGTTAATTTGTTTTTATTGAGGAAACACAATCAGAAGCCATTATATCATTGTGGCAAACCTGCAGTTGTCAATATATATATTTGTCATTCACTAACCTTTTTACGTTGTAAATAATAGCTAAATATGTTGCACTCAGGAGACATTGTAATATGCTTAAGCAAATTAAACATGGTACTTGCTTATTGCTTTTATTTCAACGCTTATTGCGCATACGAATCGTGAAAGAAGTGTTTATTGAGTCCGCTACTAGGTTTTTTCTTAATGCGTACTTTTTTACACTCCTACTTGCATATGTTATTTAAAATGTCGTATCCTTTTCAGAACGACAATCATTACAGAGCGATGCATTGCCCTGTCGGACAAGAACGCAATATCATGGGTAAGTGCATTAACGCACTCCCGAAATTTCCAAGTAGTGAGGTTGGGCTATTCTTAAAACTCTATATCCCTGAGCCAATTCGTTTACCAAATGGAACTACTGAGAAAGACATTAAACTTTTTTTCGAGGGCATTGAATTTCTCATTGAGACATCGATGAGCATTAACACTCTAAATGAGTTGGCCAACTACTTTAAAGAGTCAGACTTTGTGATTATAGACTATTTTGCTATCGTAGTTCGTCTTTTAAAAATCCCCACTCCATCCGTATTGATGAGTCAAATCAACCAGTTTCTAAATTCAAATTTTACTGTCCGATTTAATGGTACATCAATACAATGTAAACAGGTATTAATGCCACATAGCGTGCGTAGTTTGGCGTATCTTCATGAAAAACAAACAAAACACAATCTTGAATTTGTCACACGATTGTATAATTTAGTCATCATTGATAATTATAAACCGCTCTACAAGACACATATTTTGAACAACATGCTGCTTATAGGTAAAGTATTTTTCTGTCCTTTGATTGAGTTTGCTGAGGAAGAAGTAAACATAATGTACGATGGACATTTGTTATATATCGCCGAATATGCCACGTATTTTGGCGACATGGAATTTGTGACCTCTATAGACATCGCTGGCAATGGCACAGTTAAAGTGTGTTGGGATGACAAAATATTTCAAGTTTTAAAACAATCTGTTTTGATTAACATGGCCACCAACACGACCTATCCAATCACGTTAATGTATTCAATTGCGTTTATGATATACAGTACACTTCATTATTATTTTACTGTATGAAGTGCGCCGTCAGGTGAAGTTCGATATGTTAAATGTTTATGTTAAATAAGTTATGAACGAGCTATTCACCTTCTGTTTAACCAATTTATGCCTAGCGTACATGTATAGAAAATAGGCCTTGGCAAACAGCGTAGACCCAGATGAGACGCCGCATAATGCGGCGTCTCATCAGGGTCTGCGCTGTTTGCTTAAAGGAATTTCTGTAAGAAATATTGCAAATATAGAAATAAATGTGCTAGACATCCCTAATTTTGGAAATAAAATTGATCCAATTTAGAAGGATGGGAGAGTCCACTGATCATAAATGGGTTAACAACACATGGCTGTAAATATTTATGGATTAGATTATGCATATGTTTACAAATATATCAATGACATTTAGTTATCATATTCTAACCGTTGCATTACACTTGCTGTAAAAATGACTAGAATAAAAAGAGCAACTGAAACGCATATGTCACCGACGTTTAAGCTTTATTATATAAATTAAAAGTATTTTAATTCTTTATATTTTTGTAATAATTGAATAAATGGATCCCGTAGCAAAATACTAGTTACAGACTTGAATGGTCTCAGGTTACTACGAACTAAAATGTTCAACGCCTTTATATAGATGTTTATCCACCTCAATGTATTGAGACAATTTAATTGTTATGTGTTATTATGATACTTTTTTACTTAATTGCCCATTATAACCGTATGTGTTTACACCTGAATCAATATATATACTTAGTATTTACCTCTGTATCATATTTGTCGTGCTTATAAACGATTGTTTTGTCCTTCAATTTTCAGGCTGTTTTTGATGTCAATTATTATTGTGATAATGTCATTTGTTTAATATGTTTACCCAATATTTATTGTTGGTTTTTCTAAATGATAATCATTCAACTTGAACACGTTTCTCAACCACATTTATCATTTTATTTAGAAAATTGAATTGATGTTTGTTATTTTGATACGGTATGCTTTAATTATAAAACGTTTTTTTTAATCTTCAATTATAACCGTGTGTGTTTAAAACTGTATCAATCTATGTACTATTATTATTATGATAATAATAATTATTATTGTGATAATGTCATTTGTTAAATATGTTTACCCAATATTTATTGTTGGTTTTTCTAAATGATAATCATTCAACTTGAACACGTATCTCAACCACATTTATCATTTTATTTAGAAAATTGAATTGATGTTTGTTATTTTGATACGGTATGCTTTAATTATAAAACGTTTTTTAATCTTCAATTATAACCGTGTGTGTTTAAAACTGTATCAATCTATGTACTAATTATCTACTTCATTATCATATGTGTTGTTTTTATTGACAAAGGCTTTGTTTCAGGATGTTTTTATGTCAATAAATATTCTGTGTTATGTCATCGTGTTTAATGTGTTAACCTCATAGTTATGTTTGAATTAAAAAAAGTCAATTATTCAATTTTAACAATTAATGCAATTTGCATGATACGCCATAAGCAAAACCAGCCTTTCTTGAATTACCACATTTCTCTTTAATAGAAACGAATGATAAAATACCGAATTGTTATATTAAAAGGTTACAATAAGATAAATATATTTGAAAAAAGGTCCTCGAAATTTTATGTTGAAAGTGGCCATGTTTGGAAGGAAGCGCATTTATGCATTGATCGCAAATTTTTTAATTTTCTTAAATTATCATTGTAAAAAAATCGTTTCAAATATTGCATAGTTGTTGATATGAAAGATAAACAATATGTTGAAGCCTTAACACAATTTAAACAGTCTGTCAATGTGATGTAGATATGCATGTTAGTAATTGGTTCAGTTGAATTATAATAACAATTTACTAAAAATACGATTGTGACCGTTTCCAAAAATTAATGCTTGATAAACCTTTTTGTTGAATCAAATGCTTTTTGTGGTTCATTGGGGAATGCCAGTAATTTAATCAAAGCGCTGTAGGCGCTGATAGCCTGGGGCTAGGTTTAGTGTGACGTAAATGCATTTACGATGTTTTGTCCGAATTTCTCCCTTTGTCCTAATGTATGCGGATTGACCCTAGCGGTTGAGTGCAGGAGCTCTGAGACTGTAAGACAAGACAATAGTTGTGTATATAATACAGGGTACATAGACGGTGGAGGACAACACGATACTGGCTTTTGGAATGATAACCTTTTGTTCAACTCTACAGATCTGGTAGAGGTTCGTCTACATAGGCGTTGAAGATATACAACAACATGGCCGCAAAAAACTGTTATTGTTTGCGTCAAATAAATCACTTTCAATAGCCTAAAATAGCTTTCTATTTCATAATTAACAGATCAGTAAAACACTCATACTTCCTTTGTAATAGTTATACACAAGAATATCCACTTAAGCCCAAGTCTCACTTTTGCCGGTAGAGCCCCGGTCCATCCCGGTTCACTAACGCCGGTCGACTGGCGAGGACCGGGATGATTCGTAGAAATTTTGTAACGCAGTCAAACTATTTCCCTGTGCCGCCCCGGTTGAAGCCGGTCAACAGCCCGGCAGAGTCCCGGTCAGCCCGGACTGGCTACAGTTTATCCCGATGAAGCCCCGAGAGAGCCCCGGTTGTCGCCGGTAGTGCCCCGGTGAAAGCCGGCAGCGTCCCGGCATAGCCCCGGTTGTCGCAGGTAGTGCCCCGGTTGAGCCCCGGTGAAAGACGGCAGAGCCCCGGTATACCGCAACACCGCCGGCACTCACCGTGTCTATACCGGCAACAGATCCCGCCGAACTACGGCAACGCTCCGGTTTACCCCGTTTGTCGCCGGTAATGCCCCGGCGGAGCCCCGGTCAATGCCGGTGGCGTTCCGGCAGAGCGCCTGTTATTATATACCGTAGCAATACCGGGGCTTTAACGGCATTCACCGGGGCGTTGCCGTAACTCTGCATGGGTCTGTATGGGCCGCGGTGGAGCTACGGTGCCGTCTCGGTTGTTTTCGGTGCCGTTCCGGTTGTTCCCGGTGCCGCACCCTTCGTTGCCGGTCCTTCCCGGTGACTCCTGGTTCATCCCGGATGTATTTAACATTTTAATTCTTTCCCGGTGGAGCCGCGGTTTTCCCCGGTTCATACCAGTCGTCCCCGGTGGAGCCCCGGTTCATTCCGGTAGAGCCCCGGTTCATCCCGGATCCCGCAAAGGGGCTCCGCCGGCATGATAGTGAGACTGGGCCATTACCCTCATAAAGAACGGTGTACAGATTGTGTACGTTGTTTCACGTTGAACTTTTTGCGCTCGATTTGCGCGCTCGATCTGCGCAGTGAAATACCGCATCCGGTAACTTCGTATATTTCCGAGAATTATCATGAATATTTGTTGTTGTTTTTTTTTCATTTTCTTTTTTCTTGAATGTCTCGTTAACGCAAAATAAAATAACAATATCTTAAAATATGTTTATAAATACCAAATGTAATGTCTTCAAAAAAAATTCAGAAAAAAATTCTTCTTACTGTCTCCGTAGACACTCGTATCTTTTCGGCATAGACCGTCAAGTGAGGAACTTATATGCAAACAATAATAAAAACTATGTCGTAGCCAATGCTTAGCAATTTTTGCTTCAATACTATTTTAACACGTTGTATGGCACTGTCATGTTATATAGTGATGTTCTGTATTTACAAGGCGGGTTATTGAGATATGCGAAGAACTTCTTTGATTGCGCATGAATTACCGCCAAGTGGTAAATCGGACTTTTGGGAATTCATTCATTCGTGTGTTTTGGCAGCCAGTAACGGCATTACGTTATTACCATATAAAATGTAACCAGTTTAAACCTTAACATGTTAAGAACGGCTGATATGACATTTAATTTAGGTTTTCTTACTTTAATACGACAATTTGATTTACTGTCAAGGCTTCGAATATTTCCTACGGACATGGTATGGGTATCTAAAATCAAAGTATAAGACAATTTTTACCGAATAATTAAGAATTCTCAGGCATTCAAAGTTGAAAACAAACCAAGTCCCCCATTTTGTGTCAAAACCATTTAAATTCACAATTCACTCGTATGAGCTTTAATATTGATAAAGCAAAAAATAGTTGGCGTATATTTATACATAAATGCCTAATATATGCATTCATGATAGCACATACGGTTTAATAAGTCAAATAAAGAAAAATATGCAACCAAGCGTTTTATCTCTCCTGAGAAAACCAGCAAAAATAAACATCTTAAAAAGTAAATCATTCGAAATATTATTTCTAAAAACAAAAACGGTACTCGGAAATTACAAGGTTAGAGCATATACTTTTTCTTTGATGTCTCCTTAATCGAAACATTTAACAATATTTTTGTTTCACCACACGCGTTTTAAGTTCCAACTTCACTTGCAAGGGTTCCAAGGTTTGAACAAATTACTATCCCATAACTATGCTGCAATTCCGAATTTTAGATGTTGCATGGCTTTATTTAAACTATAATATTCATATACAACTGTCTGTATATAATAATTGTTGTTGGCCTGGACTTTGTTCGGCATCACCAGTATCGTCTGGTCATGTGGTTCGGATACTCGATGATGTTCACGAAGGACTGCAAGTTACGCTTTCTTCCATCAACCAAAAATGCTGTATAAATAACGCTTTCCCCATAACTAGCGCGTGAATTATGTCATGGCTTGTAGGTGTTGACATCCCTCATGTCGTTAACCGAAGCATCATGCGGAAGTGACGTATTGCGGCTTACGTACCGCGTATATGAAGGTGTAGACGAAACCGGACGATGTATCATGCAATGCAATGCTGGGGTAGATATTTACTCTTCAAGAAATATTTAACTACTTTTTTCTGTGCTTTTCGAAAAACAATTTGCTTTAGTAAAATCATATTTTTTTGTTTGGTCTCGGTACCAATGTCGGCGATCGAA
Source organism: Dreissena polymorpha (assembly GCF_020536995.1). Taxonomy (NCBI): domain Eukaryota; kingdom Metazoa; phylum Mollusca; class Bivalvia; order Myida; family Dreissenidae; genus Dreissena; species Dreissena polymorpha. The sequence continues at coordinate 31,177,501 of NC_068366.1, read as the reverse complement.
TCATAATTGTTAATTGTTGGTTAATGAGAATAGAAGCGCAAGCCAGGTTCGACCTGTTTTTTACAACGGTCAAATGTATAACTGACAATAATAAACAACAATAATAATGATGACGTCTACTGGACGTCAGTATTCGCGGCAAAAGTCACAAGACCTATCATAAAGTTATCTGCTTACAAAGTATGTATAACATGAAGTAAAATATTTTGTGAATGAAATGGGCAAGAAAATGTTCATATTGATCAGTTCATATTCATCACCTGCTCATACATATTCGGAATTAAAAAAAATTAACTGGTACAAAAGTATGTTTAAATATTTGAAATGATGGATAAAAGAATTATTGATTTTGCCATATAAAGATTGTTAATTAATCATATTGAACATTGTAATATATATATATAAGCACGTCCATATTGAGCATCTATAAACCTTTATGCTATATGGTTACACATTTTAAAAAGTTTCCATTTAGTAAACTTCTGTAAATTTTTGAATGCATGTGTATTAAAGTACAATATCAAGATTAACACGTTTTCGGATTTATTTGATACATCCGTTGGTTTACGACAATGGCATAACAATCCACCGATCATTTTTGCAGCATTTTCCAAGACATTTAATCTTATACAAAACTCGATCCGGATTGCGTTTCATGTCCTTACTTACATGTTTTATAATTTGTCATTTTACTCTTTGCCAAGGACATGGTATTGATCGAAACGTCTGTTTAGGAGTTACACATTTAAGACTAAATATTTTTCTTATTGTGATCATTGGGGTTTACTAATTTAACACCGAGGTAACATAAACAGTAACATAACATGTTAATAATTTCATTTCGGAATTGCATAAAATTTCACGGAAGTTTTGCATCTAAATAATCAATATGCTATCTGAAAACTGAAAGGATGTAAGGTATAAACACATGTTAATGCAAACAATTGACATCACTGCTGAATTGCTCTACATGTAATAGACGCTTTCGTATCCGCGACATTAAACTTCTCTTCTGCGGTTTGAGGTTTTGGTAAATTGAACGATGTCAAACGAGTAAACTTGACATATTACAAGTCGATATGTGATGTTTAAAACATTCTCGTTCTGCAGCTTTTCTTCTAGAGCTAGAACAATATTTTATACATATGCAACGAGTTCTCAAAAACAAATCGGCAGATTAAGTGTTTGCATGTGAGCATTTGATTGAGAAATTTTCAGACGAGCCTTTAGTTTGTAATTAATTTTGTGTAAGAGTGTTATTTTGCTCTCAATAATACCGGTTAAAACTCAAATACTTAACATTTATCCTTTCAATCCGATGATCCCTGTTTAAATCATTTTTATAGTTTTATGTTATGTTATAAAAGAAGATGAAAAGAACAAAAATTTCACTCCTGCTTAAGTTTCATTGTTTGCTATTTTTGAAATTGTTTAATGATTGTTTATCGTTATTATAGAAATACTCAATTCCAGAAACATCAACAGACGTGATAGTTCAAACCCATATAAAGTTTCTGTTTTATTGATATATTTTGTTTTTCTTCATTCTTATTGAAATAATCGCTGCGGGTATAATAAACATAAGTGTATACAATACACAAATACTCACAATTGGTAGTCGGTCTTTTATTCAAGGGATCAAGTTCCTTTGCAAAGCTTGATCATAAAACACCATAAATTAAATCGCTCTCAAAGACTTGATTTAAAATAGGGACATAACATTGGAAAAGTGGATGCAAATCAGAACGGGCGAACACTGGTCAACATGCATGCCTAAGCTCACGCAAAAGATAGAAATTAATTAAAAAAACACCACACCCATTGCATTGCAATTATAGAGAATATCACTTCTATTTAATTTACTAATTTCATTACTCGATGGTTTAAATCACCAGCACCACATAACTGCAACTTTCTGTGTCAAGAAGAAACAAAATGCATACTGGAGTCAGTTAAATGGAAAAATAACTCTAAATGCGATTTTTACAAATTTCGACGCTCAAAGGTTTATTCTTTCACAACTCGGAATGCAATATGGTCTTCTCTGAAGCAAAGTTAGATCAGATGCAGAAAAAAAATCAAAATCCTTATTAGGAGAGCTTATAGCTCACTATCTATTATTTACGGCAAATGTATTTGTACATTTGGATAAAAAACAGACTAAAATATTCCAATATTGACTAAATCTATTGAAGATTGAAATCATAAGGCATTTTTTAGCCGAAATACATTACATATAATCACATCGTCTACTCGAAAAAAATTAGTCCGAATCACATACATTCCGACATATTACCATATAATCTTTGATTTGCTGTTCCAATATTTAAAGCTATGTATGGAATTACGTGGGAGCTGTGGTCTAATGGTAGGACGCTGGCGTAGGGATCGAGAGGTCTCGGGTTCGAATCCCGCCCCGACCACTGGAATTTCCTTGAGCAAGAAATTTATCCCACATCTGCTCCTCTCCACCCAGGTGTATAAATGGGTACCTGTGAGGAAAATAAGCCAATGTGCCGTGGCTGCATACTGCGCCAAGATGTGAACGGCCGACTTATGACCCAGTGATCAGGGAAAAATTGTAAAGCGCCTTTGAACGCACATCTCGAGTATGAAAAGGGCGCTATATAAATGTGGTATAATAATAAAATAATTCATGTTCTTGGCAATGACTATGTTTCTATGTGGTGGTTCATTATGTATTGAATACACTTAATACTCACATCGATATTTTGTATAAAAAACATTAACTATGAAGTAGGTTCAGCACATGTACATGAGTTTAAATATGTTAGCTTAGTTTTGCTCGATTTCATCGAAAGCGATTGGAAAATATGGATTTTTACGATTAAGAGTACCGGGAAAATAGAAATAGAAATTTTGAGGACGCTTTAAACTGCAATAGTGACGGTGAAAAAAAGTTGAATGTTCCGTTAAAAAAAGGATTTTTGTCGGCAAATACAAATTTTAAACACAACGATAAAGCACAAAGCACAAACTAAACTTAAAAATGACTTGAAATCGAAACACAAATGTGATCACCGCATTGTGATTGAAACTTTGTTTTTCGTACCCAAACATGTTGAAGATTAATTTGTAACGATTAACACGAATATAAATACAGTGCATTCTAGGGTCCATTTCGGACCGACATTAAAACTCACTACCCGGTTTAAAAGGTATTTCCTTAAAATTAAACTCTTTATATAAGCTTGATGTTGAATCAAAGCCATTAGATTTTAACAAGAAATAATTTGGATTGATGCATTTTTGTAAATCATTTCAATAATCTTTCTTCAAAAGAAGTTTGATTATAATCTAGTTCAGCATTTGTATTTAATTTTAATTTAGTTTTGCACGTATCATTGGCATATATGCAAACCATCGGATTTAAATTATGTATTAAATGTATGTTCGGAGATTTTTTTCTTTGATGTATCTAATTATGAAAGATGTATTCAGAGTGGTCTAGGTTGTCGCCATGCCCCTTTTTAGTAGCAATCTGGACCGTTTGTGGTGTATTTTATATTCCCCGTGTATACTGAGTAGAACTCAACAATGTATTATCACATATTCGTAAAAGTAGATATCAAAAGACTACATTCAATGCATGCATACGATTTGTTTCAACGAAATTTTTATGCACAGTGACATTCATTGTAATAGTGTACAAAATAACATTAAAACTGTTAAATTTATGAATATTCTATCTTCAAAGACATCACTACAGAAAACGCTCTCAACACAATTCGATAGTCTGTTTTAGATCAGCTCCGATTCCGTCACATCTTATGGATAAATGGGATTTCGCTAACATAACGAAAATATTCAGAGGAAAATCAAAGGAAAATTTCGTTGTTTTTAAACAACCCCTTATCAGGGATATGCATGCAATAAAGTATATCTATACTTTTTAGCGTGAAATGTAATACACCGATTTATGATAAAATGATCTATTTCTTTTCCAACACGATCTTATTTTCTCAAAGTCTTTATATGTCCAGGAAATGCAGTCAACTATTATTTGTTTTTATCCACCCCTCTACCCAAATCGTGTTTTATTTCGCGCGTAGAATGCATCTTAGCATAATACACCAATGCTAAGTCATTTATAGCGAAAGACGTCGATTGATTAATACAGATCCGAGTTCTTAAAACGAAACCATGATAATCGATAATACATTGAATCTAACATGCCAGTTAACACAATTAAAAATAAAACATTTTTTAACATTTACAGTTTTTGTTTAAACAATTACATAGTGTTTCATCCTATTCTGTATACCTTTTACTGTGTTACGATTTTTATAAAGCGTGTTTAATTTCGTTCATTTTACTGAACAATTACTGTACAGTTTCCCTGCATTATTCAGAACTTTTCTGAAAATGATCGACTCCGCTCATAATTAGTGGAGAAAAATGTACTTTTGTTTTCCATATTTGTCTAAAGACAACACGCCTCGTGACTAAATAGCAAAATCAAATCCGTGAATATTTATGTAACTGAAATGTTCAAGCATTGCCGTTAGCTTAGATGTTTCCATTATCATAGGTTTTAATATACGTTTAAGACAATCACAATAATTCAAAACATCAAGATTTCACCAAACATTTATTAAAACGACGTATATCAATGATTGTAACGTTTGTGTGTATGTTATTGTTGATATTGATTTTTGTTTATTTTAAAGCTGTTTTTTTTTTCAATAAGTAATACGTAAAAACAAAATGCACATTTTTTTTCTAATTAGCCTCTCTAACAAGAAATGACACCTCTTCATTGGTAATCAAAAACGTATTAATAAATAATATCTTATTCTGAATGCGATTACTAGCGATACCCTTGGAATTAATCAGCATTTATTGTCATAACCAGTTATCGATTTCATTTCTTTAACAAAGGCGCCACGATGCCTCTAGGCTGCTTATATGGGTTTTCTGCACCATAAAGATATTTTTTACAAGTTATGTTCAAATAGCTTCTTATACTTATTTTCTGAGACAAAAAAGAGCGTCAAAATAGTAAATTGACAATCCAGAGCTATATTGTCCATTTTCTAAAATGATATTATATTATAAAAGTGTTTGCTACATGCTCGTGTTTATTAACGCAAAATAAATAAATATCATAAAAAGATATCATCAGGACAGAAGCGGGGAAAATCACTAGAAGTATTTAAATCGTTATGAATGATATGTACATGCAATGGCGCTACACGCAAGAGCACTATTGATAATGGTGCTACGAGTGTTTTAAAAAAGTAATTAAAATGCGCATAATATGTCGGAATGTGTTCGAATCCCGCTGGAGGCGTCTATTAAAAACATTTATTATGAAACAAATGTTTGTAAGGATTTAATGATTTATCCGGTGAAACTTGATAAATTGAAGTTTTAAAATGGGAAATGCGAACTATTTTATGTCAAAGTGCGCTTTAAAAACAAACAGACAGAAACTCCCCTTTAAATAAGAAAGCATTATTTATAATTATTACGGTTTAACATGAGTTCAATAAACCATTGTATATGTTAATATGCCTATAGCTGTGTATTTGTGTGTTTGTGTATTACGGTTTTCTTGGTTGTGTTTAATATAGCATCCCATTTTTTTCATTCACTTAACTTTATTACCGAACCAGCTTTACGTACTTTTATTTTCATTCATTTGACAACACAATTTATGACGCATCTAGTATGACGGAAGACGCCAGATTAAGTTGGACCGACTGGATGTTAGCAATTTGGACATGTTAGTTTATTAAAAAGTAACATATTTATTGTTTTCAAAAGTATAGGACGAATCCAAAACGTATTTCGGATTTTGTGTTTGTCATGTTCAATTGTAAACTTCAATAGAAATCAAACAACTCGCTTCGACATAATAAAAAGTTCGTCAATCGTATTTTTTGGTCAGAATGGTTAGCATTAAAAAAAAATCAAACGTTATCAAAAAATAAATTCCGATAAAAAGCTGAAAGAACAGACAGCGGAAGTGCATATCGTTGTAACTTTATTGTTATAAGAATGGAATTAAAGTTGTCGTTAAGGTAAGCGTGTCGTTTATACTCAATTTAGTATATATTTAAATTGATTGTCCCATGGCAGTTTTTTTAATATTGTGCGATAAATAAAATACCATGTTAATTTCAGTGTGTACTTGTATCCGACTTGTCTCAGATAGGCTTACAGGACGAGAACCGTTTAGGATTAGCAACCCGTACACATGCAAAAAACATCATATAGTGACAAGACTTATCTAGAAGTTTATCTAACAGAGACCATTTTCTACGTTGAGAGGTGTATTGAAACTACTCGGGGTGTATGGAAAATACACCCCATACACTGACCGCTATAAGACAATCGGATTAGGTCATTTTTAAAGGAGGTGAGATCTATTTTTATTTCATATTATTTTACAATAAATCTTATTAAACCAAAGTGCATCGCACATTTAAAATTCTCTTAATAACGGTGTGTTTTATTATTATGTTATTCACTGTGACAGCATTTTCATTTGTTGATTAACAAAACATGTACAATGAGGTATACATGAATCGGTTGTTTACATAATGAATTATTATGGTAAGAGTAACACATGCAAACATATAGCCAGAAGAGGTAATTATCCAATGCCTTTTGGCTAAATAAGCATGTATTGTTGTTTTGTGACCAGATTTTCATCAACATTATAAATTGCATTTTTAAACAAGAGCGCCGATATTTCCCTTTACTTCTCACGTGCATTGTTTGCACAATATGGACTTTGTATAAAGAACACAACAGATAGCTTGTTACACCCACGGTCACATACACAAATCCGTTTCAAGACAATAAAAGGATATGTCGACGGACAATTCAGTTCTATAGTGTACGATTTCTAAATAAGATATTTGATAATATGTTTATTTTAAATGTTTGTTTCTATGAGCAAAAAAAAACACATATTACAAAATAATGTCCATAGAACTTTTCAAAGGAGTGAACAAATAAAGAGTAATAAAACAATCGTTGTGAATGATATGTTCATGACGTGGCGCTTTACGTCCTATTGGATACGTGGTTACTTTGGTGTTGTGAAAAAACGCATTGAATTGTACGTTGGCATAGAGGTGACATTCACTCCTCTTTTTTAAATTGCAATCCTCTTTTTATATCGTGGCATTGACTTAGAAACTCGAGGCCACGACTTACTAACTCGTGGTAACGAGTTTCTAAGTCGAGGCCACAAGATAGAAAAAAAGAGGAGTGTACAACTTAATAAAAGAGGAGTGCAATTAAAATAGAGCGGTGCAGTGAATAAAGGGAGGGTGTATTAAACAAAAGGAGCTTGATAAATGTAAGCGTGCACATTAGGAATATGCATTTTTTTCAATTAATAAGTGATCCAAACGCCCGTTTAGGTATACACAAATAACATATACAGTTACAGAATTATCTTCAATACAAAAAAGACGCTCGGCAATTAAGCCACTTAAGACAAATACACTATTGTTTGCAATTTATTACAGGGAAATATAACCGAACGTTTCCAAAATTATTATTTTGGCTTAGATGAGTTAAATGCTGTGTAATAAACGATATAAACGTTGATAGTAATTAACGCTTATTAAAATTGCATTTAACCATACACTATGGATCTTTGATAGAAAGCGGTATTTGCATAGATGTACGACATGAAAAGGTCAATCGTCTGATTAAGTTTTTGAAACGAACCAGAGGAAATATGTTCAAATAGCTATGTTTGGAAATCAAACAAATTACCAAACAGTTCTTTAAATTTCTTTCCGTTTTCTTGAAATATGAATCTCTGTTGAACACAATTTATAGGCACATATTTATTTTTGCATTTGTGTCACTAACAAAACATACTGAGGTACATGTGACTTTTTTTCTTTGTTTGATTAAATTTGTTTTTTTTTAAGCATATTAACTTTAATAAGCACATTACAATAGATATTTTGAAATGACCTATACATTTAGACGACAGCCTGAAGACCTCGGTTCGAATCTCGTTGTAGCCAAAGTTATGAATGAAGGTTAATATTGGTTTTTGTTCATACCTAAGCTTGATTACTATGTCAAATAATGGAAAGAAGTTACGAAGAACTTTAACAATCCGTATGTGCTATTTAGATAATGAACTATCACATGTTTTATCATATTTGGTGCAAAACAAATACATACACATGACAAGTTTATATTTAGCGGCAATATTTACAGATCTAAAATAAATTTATTCCTTATTCAAGCGTGATACGTGTTAAAGAAAATCATGCCTACAATTCTTAAGTAAATCAAAACAAACTAACTCTTATATATATTACATTATTTATTACGTTACAAATTCACGTTTCTTCTTCGCGCTTGCATAAATAAGTCTCTGTTTAAACCAAACCGGCATTTTCTACTCCGAATGCTAATTCACACCAACAAAGCCTATAGCATAATTTTAGATAAATTTGATATAAAAACGCAATTTTGTAAATTTTAACATATTCGTTTTTATTTATAATCCAATTCCTTTTTCGCGGCTGAATAAGGAAAAAAGAACCATTTTAAGCCGAATAAGGAACTTTTCTTACTTTAACAGGCATCTTGATAAAACTTTAAAGTCAACTTAAGGCACCTGGGCCGCTGCTTCAGTAGCAGACTTGCTTATTTGGTGACGTATTAAAAACGCTTTGCATTCTTAATAATACTCCTTCGAAACAGTTTACGAAGGGATATGATGGGATAGCTGAAACATGTCTATTGTTAAGCTATCGTTCTGATAGCCTTCTTCAGAGGTTAGGGTCAGATAAAGCTTCAAGAATTGTATCAGAGATATAAATAACAAATCATACTGGAAACATCGCCAATAATAAGGAATATAAAGCTGCGCTATGCGAGAATGATCCGAATTTAAGTATCCGGAATTATGGCCTCCGAATAAGGCATGTTAAGTTAGTTCCTTACTCGGAAGTCTGTATTTCATTATCGTCTTCATAATACTTGTTTTCCGAAAGTGATCGTCCAAAATACAGGTTCTGAATAAGGAACTTACTTATTGCCAATTCCTTATTCTGAGGCCATAATTTCGGACACTTAAATTCGGATTATTCTCGCATAACACAGCTTTATATTCGTTATTATTGGCGACGTTTAAAGAAATATTTGTTATTTATATCTCTGAGGCAGTTCTTTAAGTCTTTTCTGACCCTGACCTTTGGTAAAGTCTATGATAGGTAGAAAAATAAACATTCTTAGATAACTCATTCCATTTTCATACGTAAACAGTTACAAAAAGATATGATTAAGGATGCAAAGTGCTTTCAACACGTCATCATAAAAGTAAGACTGCACAGGAGGCAGCGGTCCACGCGCCTCTTGTAGACCGGAAAGTGATCGTCCAAAATACAGGTTCTGAATAAGGAACTTACTCATTGCCAATTCCTTATTCAGAGGCCATAATTTCGGACACTTAAATTCGGATTATTCTCGCATAACACAGCTTTATATTCGTTATTATTGGCGACGTTTAAAGTAATATTTGTTATTTATATATCTGAGGCAGTTCTTTAAGTCGAGATGCCATAATATTTTATTTTATAATTGAAACACCTGCGCGCATAGTAGCTGTAAAAGTGTGATTTCTTCTTTGATGTTTGTGTGCAAAAACGCGCTTGTGCAGGCCAACGGTACATCCGGCGACCTTTAACCTCGGCACACGACAATTGACCATGGGATCTACAAAACAGCGATGGCCTCGTTGGTGAACCGTTCCTCGTCGATCTTAGCTTAACAGTTCCTCTCTGTATTCGTACCGAAGGCCAATATTTCAGACTGCGTTGTCGTCATTGCGACGTCACTGACGACACCATAATGTCGAGACTGCACCGGAGGTAGCGGCACAAGTGCCTCTAGTAGTCTGGAAAGTTTCATCGAGATGCCATTGTATTATGTTTTAGAATTAAAAAGCAAAAGCGTATACAAGCTTTAAATGGGTGTTTATATTTAAATACATTTTTTTATCTCCGTAAACGCGTCTTTTCGATCTTTGATGCCAACGGTACATCCGGCGACCTTTAACACAGACCCACGATTAAAGGTCGTGATAACCGATCAAATAGCGGTATGGTCGTCTGCGAAGCCATAGACTGAGATGGAAGGGGGTATTATGTCAAAACTTGTTCCTGCATAGGTGAGGTAGAGCCAAGGACCCAAACAAATTCCTTGTGGGACACTGCATTTCAACTCACGTGGTTTTGACATGCATCCGTTCACACTTACACAACAACTTCGCGGCCGCAAGTATGAGTCTATCCAGTCCAGCGCCACACCACAAACGCCATATTGACTTTTCAAGACATCTAAGAGTATGTCATGATCTACGGTGTCGGAAGCAGCACTAAGGTCTAGTACAATGAGTGCTGTTACCTCTTGGTTTTCCATTGCAGCTATTAGATCATTAACACGTCTTAGCAATGCCGACTCACAAGAGTGATTTTGTCTGTATGCAACCTGGTTCTTTGGGAGAAGGTCATTTTCACTAACATGTTTGTTTTGTCTATAGAGTGCTGATTTTTCAATTAATTTTAACAGAAATGGCAAATTACTCACTGGTCTTTAATTTGAAAAGGTCAATTCAAGGCCGGCTTTTTTTAACCGAGGTCTAACTACCGCCTGCTTCCACTTCGCAGGGAATACACCTTGTGCCAAGGAAAGGTTTACTTATTTAGAAATGGTTGGAATAAGCTCATTCAAAAACAACTTTAACACTTTCGTTGGTGAGATATCAATTTCTCAGGACTTTGTTTGTAATTGATGTATTAGCTTTCTGATCTCATCTTCTGTGAGTTGTTAAAAATTTCCAAATTGTGTGACCGGTTTCGCAATCGGCGTGTAGTTGTCAAAGGTTTTAAAGAATCTCTCGTATTGTCTCTATTTTCTGTATAAAATGATCAGTAAATGTGTCAGCTAAAGTATTTTTATTTTGAACAGTTGGCAACGGGTTCTCATACTTGCTTCCCGTAAGCTCCGACTCAAATTTGTACAGCTTTTTGGAATCACCTTAAGATTCAAGTTCTTTCTGGCTGAGTGTCAATTGCTTTTCATGCTTTAATTCATGGTGATATTTATGAAGCGATACTTTGTAGTTTTCATAGTCTTGTGGTTTACGATATTTTCGCCAATTTTTTTCCGACCTAGGTAAAAGTCGCTTTAAGCAAAGAATATTCTCACTGAAGCACGGTTTTGGGGATCTATAAATTTGTATTTTTCTTTCATAGGAGCATGTTTATCTTGAAGTCCCCCGATTTCATCCTCAAACTGATAGACATAAGTTTCAACAGATTCAGATTCGATTGACCATTTAGCCAGATCACTACCAAATTCGGAATTATCCATGTATTTGAAGTTGTTTTAAAACTGCAGCTTTTCTGATTATATTTTATTTTTTCACTTTCGTGACTACTTTGATAGCACATTGATCAGAGATGAAAGGGCCAGGTTCACACGGAAGTAATGCTACACCATTTGCAACTTCAGTTATCACTAGGTCAAGACTATGGCCATGTACATGTGTAGGGAAAGTTACATGTTGTTTCTATCCCATGGCAAATAAACAGTTATTGAATTCTGAAATTGCAATACTATCTTCATGTATTTGCAAATTGAAATCGCCCACGACCAAAAGGTTTGAATATTGTGCGACTATGTGTTCTAGAAATTGAAAGAAATTGCTCACAAACTGTACAGGTGTAGCCAAAGATTGAGGTCTGTAAACACCAACACAGTTTATGGTAATATTTTTAAAAATCAGCTGCCAAACTCCGTACTCAAAGCTTTGGATTGTGCTTGATACAATTTTACGCATGATGACACTAATTTTGCATGTGCGAGCAACACTACACCCTATCTTATTTCTACGATTTGCGACACTAATTTTATAACCATTTTGATTTAAATCTGATGTTTCGAAATGATGTTGTTTTTCGTCTTAATAACAAGACTCAGTTAAAAGAGCAAAATCAGTTTTGTCTTAACGGAGAAATTGACCAACGAGTACATCTTTCCTGACTAATGAACGGCAATTTTAAAATCAGAAGGGTAACATTCTATGTAAAATTGTAAAGATTATTGCATCGTTTGGGGTATATCAAATTTGAAATATTTACACCAATTTGTCCTCTATTTCTGTTGTGAAGAGTGTATCTTTTTGCCCCTGACCGGGTTCTTCTAAAGTTCAGTATAACTAAACCTTTTAATCTGGCTAAAACTTGTTGTTCAGGCGTAACCCATTGTCTAGGTAGGGAGCGAAAACTCATCAGCTCACTTGCGGTATATGATAATCCATCTGAGCCTCCAGTGTAATCCGTGTTTGTATGCATTAAAAAGGTGTTCACCCAGTTACAACACAAATCTTTGTTATTGTCTAATTGTTTTAGACACAAATACTTTGTAAACACGATTAAAATTCCAAAAACAAAGTTGATATTCATGATGCGCACATATTTAATAATATCCACAGCAAAAATGAAGTCAGTACAATGTCTTTTTCTCACGCAAAATCAAATATGTGTAAGAGAATACGATTTAGCAGCCTAACACATTCGGCGCCTTATCCTATATTTAGGAAATTTAGTATTGTTTGGTTATTTTTTTATTTATTTTTGAGTAAGACAATACCATATCCTTATTATTGTTTTCATAATTTGTGTTTTCAGCGTTAATCGTAAAATAGAATATACAATAGAAATGTAGAAACGTGACAGAATATATCCATATAACATAATTAAGCTTAAATAACACACTCAACATCTCAAAAATAACATATCCGAAAGTGATCGTCCAAATTACAGGCTTTCTAATGAGGAACTAACTTATTACCAATTCCTTATTCAGAGGAATTAATTTCGAATTTTCAAAATCGGATCTTTTTCGCATCATTAGCACAGCTTTATTTCGGTATTTTTGGCGATGTTTCATGTTATATATATCTCTGATACAGCTCGTTGAAGTATTATCTGACCCATACCTTTGGTCAAGACTATATGATATTTGAATACGTAAAATGTTTTAAATATCTCATTCCGTTCTCATGCGTAAAATGTTATTAAGGGATATGATCAATAATGCAAGTGATTTCAAACTCATCAAACTGAATAAGGAACGGATATCATTACTTAAAATAAGTAGAAATAGAAATGTATTGCGATAAGTAGGATTTTAAATATACAATCTCTCTCCTCTATCTCTATCCTCTAGCCGCGCGGCTCTCCCAGCTGCTCTAGACGTCTCTGCTCGCTCTATATCGAGCGCGTCTCTCTCTCTCTCTCTCTCTCCCTCTCTTCTCTCTCTCTCTCTCTCTCTCTCTCCTCCTCTTCTCTCTCTCTTCTCTCTCTCTCTCTCTCTCTCTTCTCTCTCTCTCTCTCTCTCTCTCTCTCCGCGAAAGGGGACTGCATTATAATAAAAAAACAAAAAAGTTGAAATGTACAAGATTGCACTTATCACATAACATAATAATATATATGCCTTGATGGGGGGGTGTTGGGAAGTTAGTATTCGAATATAAATGTCGATTCTGTTTAACAAAAAATCCTATGCCAAGCGCGAAGAGAAATCTGAATATGTACCTTAATGCATAAAGTAACGTAGTCTTTCAAAACCATATATCAAATATGTTAAGCTTCAATGAGGAATACGGAACTGTTCCTTATTTCTTATTCGAAAACGGAATTAGGATCCAGGCCAAAGGAACCAACTTACTCTCCATTATATAGTCTTGTGGAATAGGACAACATATAGAGTAAATGAAATGTTGCGCAGAAAACATCACGTTAACAAATAAGTGTTTATTTATTGCGATTTTAATCAGAATTGTAAGTTGCAGTTTACGAAAATATTTATGTTAGATAGTTTACAATAAAACTAAACTACCTTTAAGTGGCATAAGTTACATTTTCAAATTTTCTTAATAAATAATGTTTTTCCTCCTATGAAGACCCTTGTTCGGTTAAAACGTGTGTTGTTTTTAAAATAGAATATTTGATGCGTTCACTTATTATTGCAATATTTTTTGAAACACTCCCAAACATATACTAATCAAAGTATTTGAAGTTGACTGATATATATTTTAGTCATATGCTATCGTAATGCATCGAAAGTTATGTCTCCTCACCTTACGGCAAGATGTACTTGCTTATCACTGCATACCTAATTGTTATCATTATATTTCAATGCTTGTAAAACCTCGATATCCGAAGAAAACTTCTCTTTTCCTTATTCAATTGGCGTAGAAATTAATTTGTATTTGCCCAAATATGCAACATTTCAGTTGTTTTTGGCCTGGGGCGTAGCCCCAAGTCCATAGTAATGATACAAATTGCTGAGCGAGTCAGAATTGGCTGGCTGCCAAAAACCGAATTCCCAAAACTCCAATTTACCCCTTAATTCGTGCGCAATAGAAGAAGTTCTTCGCAGATCTCAATAATCCGCCTTGTAAATACAGAATATCACTATATAACATGACCTTGTCATAAAAGTTGTAAAAAATATTTTTGAAGCAAAATTGCTAAGCATTCTATTGTTTGCATATTCATGCGAGAATAAATTCCTCACTTGACGGTCTAGGCCGAAAATATACGAGTGTCTACGGAGACAGTAAGAAGAATTTGTTCGTGATACATTTTTTGAATACATGATATTTGGTATTTATAAAAATATTTTAAGATATTGTTATTTTATTTTGCGTCAACGAGACATTCAAGAAAAAAGAAAATGAAAAAAACAACAACAAATATTCATGATCATTCTCGGAAATATACGAAGTTACCGGATATGATATTTCACTGCGCAGATCGAGCGCGCAAATCGAGCGCGAAAAGTTCTGCGTGAGACATTGTACACAATCTGTACACCGTTCTTTATCAGGGTAATGGCTCAGTCTCAATAAGATGCCGGCGGAGCCCCGGTGCGTGATCCGGGATCTACCGGGATGAACCGGGGCTCCACCGGGATGAACCGGGGCTCCATCGGGGACGACCAGGAAGAACCGGGGAAAACCGGGGCTCCACCGGGAAAGTATTAAAATGTTTAAAACTCCGGGAGTCACCGGGAAGGACCGACAACGACAGGCGCAGCACCGGGAACAACCGGGACGGCACCGGGAACAACCGGGAGGGCACCGTAGCTCCATCGGGGCCAATACAGACCCCGGCAGAGCTAAGGCAACGCCCCGGTGAATGCCGTTAGAGTCCCGGTAAAGCTACGGTACATAAGTAAACCGGCGCTCTGTCGGGACGCCACCGGCATTCACCGGGGCTCCGCCGGGGCATACCAGCGACGACCGGGGTGAAACCGGGGCGTTGACGTAGCTCTGCCGGGGTCTGATGCCGGTAAAGCCCCGGTGCGTGCCGGCGGTGTTACGATATACCGGGGATCTGCCGGGACGCTGCCGGCTTTCACCGGGGCTCAACCGGGGCACTGCCGGCGACAACCGGGGCTATGCCGGGACGCTGCCGGCTTTCACCGGGGCTCAACCGGGGCAATACCGGCGACAACCGGGGCTCTGCCGGGGCTTCACCGAGATAAACCGTAGCCAGTCCGGGTTGACCGGAACTCTTCCGGGCTGTTGACAGGCTTCAACCGGGGCGGCACCGGGTAATAGTGTGACTGCGTTAAACAATTTCCACGAATCATCCCGGCCATCGCCTGTCGACCGGCGTTAGCAAACCGGGATGGACCGGGGCTCTACCGGCAATAGTGAGACTTGGGCTTACGTGGATTTTCTTTTGTATACACATTACAAAGAAAGTATGAGTGTTTTCCTGATCTGTTAATTATGTAATAGAAAGCTGTTCTAGGCTATTGAAAGTGATTTATGTGACGCCAACAACAACAGTTTTTTGCGGCCATGTTGTTGATGTTGTATATCTTCACCGCCTATGTAGACGAACCTCTACAAGATCTGTAGAGTTGAACAAAAGGTTATCGTTCCCTCAACCAGTATCGTGTTGTCCTCCACCTTCTATGTACACTGAGGAATATACACAAATATTGTCTTTTCTTACAGTCTCTGAGCTTCTTCACTCAACCGCTAGGGTCAATCCGTATAAATTCGGACAAAGGAAGAAATTCGACCAAAACATCCTAAACGCATTTTACGTCACACTAATCTAGCCCAAGGCCTTCAGCGCCTACATCGCTTTGATTTAATACTGCAGTATTGCATTAGGCATTTCTCAGCATAGCAAATATAGTGAATACTTTGTTAGTATAATTGTGTACTTCAATTCATCCGACGTTTTAAAGAAAAGTTTACACGGCGAGGCTTACCGAGCTGTGTAAGCCTTTATGAGACGAAACGGATCATTTCAAGAACATCTAACGACACTGATATAGCATTCTATTGTCCTACAATATTTATAAAAAATCTGTGTTGATCCAAATATGAACGTTTAATGCCTAAAATAGCAAAACAGATTTAATAAACCGAAGAACCTTGAGTAGAAATAGCAATAGAAGTTGGGATCTTTCTTTGTTACACCATGCGAAATAGTCTATAATAATTGTATAAAAAAAGCAGAGAAACAAGACATTATATCGCTATATGCGTCGATTCATTGTTATCAGCATTTCAATTGTAGCACACTCAAGTAGAACACAGAAAGTTTTGTTCAAACTTAAATACTCGTTTCACCCAAGCAAAATACCAAAGACAAAGATGACGTTTTTGAACTTACATAATGTCTACTCCTACGTTAAGCATGATGCAGCATTTATCTCTGCCGATTTGGTAAATATTCCATAAAGAAACTTTTCTTGTGACTCGATAACTGGCTTATAAAAGTTTAACCTCTACAGGATAAGTCTCTACTCACCAAAGTTTTGTATGCATAAAAATATAATGTTTATTTTCGTCCAGTTTTGTTTGCTTCCATGGTGAGTTGAAAATCTGCAAGCGGCATACATGATTAATGTGTTCATCGCCTGATTCATCTTACATTAAAAAAATATTATGTCAGCAGGCAATTCTTGGTGGACCTTATTTGATCAACCAACAATGGAACGACCTATTCATCAACAACATTACCCTTTAAATACTATGTCAATTGCCGTCACTGACACCGTTCTCAATGCGTAAATAATTACTAAATTGTTCAACAAAAACACGTAATGTAAAGCATCACGTTATTCGGGTTCATTCTACTATTATTCAATGAATCTACGATGCAATCTCACTGGTTTTATTCCAGCCATATTTTCCAATCCGTGTATTCACTGTTAATTTCATTAGTCCATCCTTGACAAACATAAACATCATATATTTATGCACCTGCGCTTCAAAAGACAGACACTCGCGTCCCTGAACTTAATGAATGATGTAGTCATGTGGCGCTATGTCAGCAAACACGCGCGTTAAGTTTGGCGATGTGTTTTGCTTTCACGTAAAAAAAAATATATATAAAAAATCAATAAAAACGCTGTATTGGATTAATGACCTTTATTGTTATACGGTACAATGATTAAAAATTAATTAATATTCGATGCATGTATATATTGACAAATGCATGAGGATGTTAATATATTTTAACAAGTTAAATCGTCTACAAGTCTTCACAATTTTTGATCTTAAATCAGAAGTAAAAGGCAAACAAGTATGCCCTATGTACATGTTGTACTAGCAGTGTAAAAGTCAGTAGGAGTGTGAAGTACAAGTTTATAATATAACAACTCGTAATTCCCGCTACAAAATAATTTAGCCTTTAGGATAAATTGTACCCAGTTCCAGTTCAACTCGGGATTACACCAATAACAAGAACCACAACCTATGAACATTTGAAAAAAAAGTTATCAAATTGTGCGCATTCAAGGGGTTTATTACATCCCATGACACCGACAACAGAAGGACTGCTTGCACTATTACCGGTTAATAACTCTTATTAGTCAGAAAGGTTTCATTAAAGTGCATATCCACTGACCGGAATAAACGCACTAGGCATGGATGTTCACCCCTGACCAATAGATTAATTTAAAATTTGGCCCTAAACTTAGTCACACCGACAGACAGCCGGAGGTAAGTCGGCCTATATAAAGTGGCCAATGGGAAAACAGTCGTCATAAAGGGGCCGAAAATGTGCCTTCTTATGGTCGTACATAAACTGCAAATTAAAACTCATTGAAATGGTAGAAAATAAACTGTGACGCCTTGTTATATCGTTATTTAAAGCTATTTTATTAAACTGTCGCATAAAGGCTTACTTCCCACAAGATCCAATTACTACATTTCCTATAGTCATAATTGATACTTTAATTGAGTGATTAAAGAACATCACAATTAAGAAATATAATGACAAAATTATTTCCCTGCTCACAAAACACCCATGATGAACTTGCAAAAAATGGCACACATTATCTTCATATAAAAACCTTCACGTTTTGAATATAGGCTCGCACATCAAAAATCAGGTAAATATCAAAAAGCGTATAAGAAAAAAAAACTTTTACTCTAGAGAAAATGTCAACGGCACGTAACTTCGCACAAATCAATGGACCGGAACAAACGTGAACTCATGCAATTAAACTCACACACCAAAAATTTGTTGAATATTCTGAAAGGGCAAAACTCTGCAAACGGAATGCTGACGGACCAGACCATCACCGAATTCAACGTTAAGACAATGACTTTTTCGCCATGTGATCAATATAAACTGGTAAATGAACAGTTTCCAATAAAAACACATACTGTTTTGTACCAAACTCGATCATTTATGAAAGAAGACAATTTGAATTAAGAGTGCAGACTTTATAACTATTTGCAAAAATACCACTAATCCGAGAGAAAATATGCAATAGTTGGACATTGTGAACAGAAAACAAATTAAGAATGTTTGATGTTAAGTTCTGATCAATAAAATCCGCAGTCCATGTAATGTTATTGAAAAATGGACGACAGAACATGTATTTCTAAAGGTCTAATACTAAATGAGATATATTTTATTTATATAATTCAATATTAAAAACATGTTGTATTTATTAAATATAGACATATATATATATATTCAAATGTAATTTATTCTAAACTTGCGTGTATTAAATATACAAATTGTACATATACTAAACTATATAATGCAATATATATATATATATATATATATATATATATATATATATATATATATATATATATATATATATATATATATATGTGTGTGTGTGTGTGTGTGCGTTCGTGCGTGCGTGCGTGCGTGTGTGTGTGTGTGTGTGTGTGTGTGTGTGTGTGTGTGTGTGTGTGTGTGTGTGTGTGAGGGTGTGTGTGTGTGTGTGTGTGTGTGTGTGTTGGTGTGCGTGTGTGTAAAATGTAGGTACAGAGTGCTTACACTTTAAAGAGAGGTTTATAGGGAAAGTGTTATAGGTTTCAATGAGGAAAAACGGAGCTAGGTATAAGGAATGAATATAATTTTGGAAAACTTTAATTTTTCACTTGAATAGCAATGTATTGTCGTCATATATCGAATTTCCAAGTGACATTATTTTCTCTTAAATCTATTAAAACGCATATGAATTCACAACGATCAATAAACTGTTCATCCTAATAGAATTAAAAAACAAATAAAAACTAAACTGAACTAATATGCATTTATTTAAAAAGAAACAAAGTACTTTAAGTTTTAATGTATACAATTATTTCAAATTATTAAGTGGCATTTTCTGTAATTATAATAAAACTTGTTTGCTCTGGCATTTCTAAAATATAAGCCTGAAACATTAGCTCGTATTTAAATAATACACTTTGACATGTACGTACTTATCACGGAGGCAAACGGTAAATATATTACTATTAATATATCAAGAACAGTTTCGTTATGAACAACGATACTTTCTTTATCGGATGATCTTCCAGAAATTGTCAAAAGGAAACCTTTTTTGATTATGCTATTTAATTTAACTAAGCGTTTATATAACTGGTACCGATCTATCAAACATAAAATTCATACTTATTATAAATAATCATTTGCATTTAATAAAAATGATCCCCAAAAATGTATGTCGATTTGCTGTTGCTAAATATTTATTGTGTGAAGAACATACGTTTCATAGAATCAAATAATTGTAATTTTTTTTGGCATACATATAACACCAAAACGTCAACAGCGCGGTAGGTCTTCTTTGCAACCATGGGTGGAAATCATGCTTGTCCCTTTCAAACAGTGTGTTCACAAACACACACTGCTGTTCCTGCAATGCAGAAACATTGTTTGCTTATTTGATAAATTTAAATATTATCGTCCTGTGGATTACGAGTATTACATTAGTTTAATGCAAGCAAATGAGAGGGTTAAAATAGATATTAATATTATAATGTTGTCACCTGAATCTTGATCTACAGCAGTATTCTCAGGAAGACATGTTTGATCTGTTCCCGCCCGATGCCCTGATTCGCAGTACGCATGCTCGCAGCTATGTAAAAAGAACATGACATTGATTACATGTACACTTCATTGATCTAATCATAGACTTTTATAACGAATTTGATTATTAATTTGTTTGCTCGATATTAAAGAAAGTTATCGATTGCAAGTTATGAAATTTTTGTTTGTTACCTCTCATCACCATCTGAAAAAGAAAAAAAAACAGCATTAAAACTTGTAAATATTGAATATGAAAGCGTTCCACTGTGCATTTTGACGTTATATTAAAATTTCTGTTATTAACAATGATAGATAAATTCAGACCAACGTTCTTATTAATATTACATTACCTATATTTTAAAAGAAGTTATACATGATTTTTGTTTTGAGTCCGAATTCTCGATAAGTATATTGAAAGAAAACAATTCATTCACTAGTAATATAGTAAATATATTTGTTGTATGAGCAGAGTAAGAGATTTGCTCAGGTGGAAATTTCAGAAACTGACTGTTTCACACAACATGTAAAATGTACCTAAACTTTCGTATATATTCGTTTCCAGTTCATAGTCGTAACCAGTATTGTTGATGTCAGGTTGGATTGATCTAAACAGAGATCATTTTTATGTAATTATTATACAATTAACTAGTAGATGCCTTTAACAATACAATTGAGATTTTGACTGCATTTTCTGCTAGTGACGCAGCAGAGGTTTAATTATTGCTGTATTTGTAAGTAATTGCTGAAATAATATAGTATTTTTAGAATTACGTATGAAATACTCATACTTTACATTTAATAATACTTGTTCCGTGACAAATGCTCATTTCAAATGAGTGTGTTTCGATAAAATATGTTAAAATGCTACAATTTATACGCAGTTTAACGTACCTCATATTATTTGAATCCCCAAGGGCTTTATGTTCCTCTACAATGTTAAAAAATGAAATATACACTCTTGGAAACAAAATGCAATGTATATATTCTGTTATATCTAATAAAGTCCGGACCGATGGATTCTGAAATAAGCACACTATTATTAATATGGAAAAAGTATGCAATTAAATATTCACATATTAAACAAGTTTTAATGTATTTACCTGGCTTACGAAAGCATTGACTGATGATTTCGTACTTTCTGAGTGTAACCACAGTCACAACAACGACAAGTAGTCCAATTAGTCCTCCAGAAATACTTCCAGCAATCACCCAAGCGTTGACACTACTTCCGGATAAAACTTCATCTACAAAAAGTGTTGCATCCATAGGAGTAAGAACTACCATTGTCAAATACAAGTCACTTCTGATACTTAAATATTAAACAGAAAGTGGTCAATGCGTAACACTACGAGAAAATAACAC
Source organism: Dreissena polymorpha (assembly GCF_020536995.1). Classification (NCBI taxonomy): domain Eukaryota; kingdom Metazoa; phylum Mollusca; class Bivalvia; order Myida; family Dreissenidae; genus Dreissena; species Dreissena polymorpha. The sequence goes on along the minus strand of NC_068366.1, from coordinate 31,155,749 downwards.
TCACCCTTTAACACATACTTAAATCTACTGTATTGACAATTGTGTGAAGTTATCTGGATGATTCTTAGAATTAAGATGTGTTAATTCCAAAGATTGAACACATTATTTATTATAACCAATGATGGGAACACTGGACATATACATACAAATGCTTAATAATATGCTTACTAATATAATAATATATAATATAAATACAATTCTATTAATTAAGTATGACACATGCAAAATGCCTGCTTAAATACATACATGACTATAGTATTAAGGATTAATTCAAGTTGTATATACATATTGTGGGAAGGTAACAATACAGGCTTCACTGCATCATGTGATGATGGTAATAATATGTTTAAACTTGTTTGAAAATCAATGACAATATTATGCCTTCAGTGGTGTAGATTATTTGGTCTTCGAATAACTTGGAATTAGAACCATTGATTCGATTCTTCAGCCTAATATGCCATTCAGTGCTTACTTCTTTTTTTTAATTGTGTGCAACATGTGGTTTATGTATTCAGTATTGAAACTTAATATTTGACATTGAATTCAAACCATGACCTTGGGTTTATGGAACGTATTCTTTAGCAAAAACACCGTGTCCCTATGGCTATGGTTTTGAGCATTAATTCAAATAATAAGGATTGATTTCTATTACTTGACGTGGAATTATTTCCTTGTCATTTTTCCAAGTGGCTTTTGTGCTTAACACTGTGGCCAAATTACAGAACAAATGGTGCAAAACAGTCCATCGAAAAAAGCTAAATATTGATTAATTATTGATGACCTTTAAGTATAACATGGACATTTTATATCAGTTATGTGCAGTACACTCCGTCTAAAGATGTTGCTCACCTGTGCCATGTTACTTGCAGATCCACCTTTCAAAGAAAATGTTTGATCCATACAAAAAGTAATGAAATAAGGGATTAAAATTGATTTTTAATATTGAATTCGTTCTCCCAAAATATACTGGACACAGTTATGCTTCGCACAAAGCAACCCTTATTTTGAATATCGGACTTTTTACCTTAAATATTGATCTCAACCATTACATTTGGTACATTTGGTGACAATTGGTAACACCGTGTTTTACGCTTCTGGCAAATTATTTGAAAATTAAGTAATGCTTGGCACATTTATGCTGCGGATAACCCATTAACGCTGCTTACAAGCAAGAAAGCATATCCCATCTACATGCAAATATTGCCTATACTACATCAGATTTTTAGAATCAGCGTATATACCGTTTTAGTTTAGTTAAATTACCTTCAGCATCAATATTAATCCGTAGACGTGTTTCTTCAACTTCATTAAGCAATACAACATCGTAAAAGCCAAAGTCGTTCTCATGCTTCATGGATAGAGAGATTTCAATGAGGACACCTTGTGTAGGAACCACGTGCAAGAATACAGGCAGCTGGACCATTGCTGATGACGTGTTAACAGTCCCCACTAAAGTTGCAGTGCGGGTACCATTTGTTACTTTGTACACTGAGGTTTTGATTGATCCTCCATTAGAGAACACCTGAAGGTTGATAGAGGCATTTTTTCCAAGTTCAGTTGCAATCCTGTAAGTAGACTCAGCAGCCAGAACAGGCGACGTTATCACCGGTCGGTCTGTAAATAGTCATTTTCCATATTATTTTTTTATAGATTTTCATACAACTCTGATAAGGCATTGCGTTCATAAGATTATGAATGCATACATGAACATCTCCTCTATAAAAATAACAATGCAATGTAAATAATTAACCTCGGCGTTGGCATCATTACCAACCTAAAATACAAGCAAATTTATGTTTTTTGTTTTGATATTTAGAATGTATAGTAATCTACGTTATGCCATTCCACCACCCCAAAAGAAACTCCTCGTGCTCGAGATCTATAAGAATATCTAGCTTCATTTTATTCACATAACATGATTACGATGATTTATTTCAATTGGATATGTCAATATGCGACTCAATAAATTGACCGACAAGGTAAATTGATAATCCTAATTTAAACGTTACTATGTTAAAACTTCGTTAAGTCATTTTTCAAGTGAAATTTAAAACAATAACAAGTTCATACAAACCTTTCACAAGTAGGTATCCGGACCCCTTCATGAAGTGTGTATCCGTCCCATACACACTGATACCATTGCTTGCTGAGCAAGTATACACGCCAGAATGTGCATATGACAGCTCATTTATAGTTAGATGTTCATCCCCCGTCAGGTTCCTTACTGGTCCATATCCAGGCCATTCATGTGTCCATGTTTGCTGGTACGTGAAGGTCTTGGGAATACCTGAGGCCTTGCAGTGCAGGTAAGTAGACTGGGATGAGCTTGTAGTATTGGCGGTACTCACGGTGACATCTGGAGGGACTACAATATGAATTTGTATTATCTTTATATCAGAGTATTACTCGGGGAAGTGTGAAGGCATCTCAAGCTTAAGTGGATCGGTTCCCCTCAAAATGATATCTAACAATTTCATATTTAAGAACCTTAATAGAGCTTTTCGGGGTATAAATTAATAAGCTTGTACTCTTGCTAATACTTTGTTGCTAAAAAGAATAAAAACAGCTAACACATGGTTATTCTCATTGACTGGTAAAAAAACATCAACTCAAATCATATCATTGTAAGTAAAATTAAAAATCCCAATTGATTCAGACCTTCAATCATCCATTCGTCATTTACTACAAACTGTAAATTCTTTTATGGTGTGCACATTTCTCTGATTTTGTAATTCTGCTGCGATAGTATTTAGATTGAAATCGAGAATATTGATCATTTTTTGAAAATATAAAAAACTACATTTTGCTCAAAGGTAATACAACAACTAGATATACACAATTAAACGTTGAGATGATAAAATAATCCAACTAAAACATTTCCAAAATTTGATTTGTAACAATATTCTTCTATACCTCATGAATGCTGATTTCTATCTTTAAAATAAGTGCAAATTGAAACTAATCTGCTATCTGCTAATGAAAATGCATTAAAGTATATGATAAACAAATCAATAACTAAATTTCTCAAGTATCATCATTTGTAACCCTGTTATTAAATCGATACGTTTTGGCAAGTAAGTCACTCTGCTTATTCTAAAATATTACTATTTACGCGTTTCCTTGACCTTAGATCTATTTGACAAGAAAACTGATTTAAATCATCGTAGGTCAAAATATGTATCTACATATGATGATTAAATTATGTGACCTTGAGCTTTGACGTGAGGAACTCAAAATCTTTTTTTCCTGTCATGTAACCTGTATACTTATTATAACAAATCGGTCTAAAAAATAGTAAATATGATAATTTGTCGTTACAGGACATTTCAACCATGCCCTTTGGAACGGTGACCTCAAAATACATATGCATCTTCCCCTTTTGGCATAGGTAATAATAAAACCATTGTTTTAACATCTCAATGAAAAGTTTGAACAGGACCGGGGAGAACAGACATCCCTGACGGAGGCCCACTGATGTCCTGAAGAAGTCCCCCTGCTCTCCGTTGAGAAGTACTGCACTGGTAGTGGTAGTAGTCTCCCGTCCTGTTCAACCTTCTCCTTGAGAAGATAATGCAGTAGACTCTCCATGACCATCACACCTCTATCTCCATCTCCATCTCCTACTTGAGATCTCACCAATAGACTCTATGAAAGAGCAAGATCTAACGGGATGGAGGTCAACACGGAGAAATCGAAGACTATGGTAAACAGCACGACCAACACCATCACAGACAACACCATGAACGACGAGAAGCTAGAGGAAGTCACCAGCTTCAAGTGCTTGGGCGCAACCCTGTCCAATGATGGTATCAGTATCGCTGAGGTCCAAATAAGAATTGCCATAGCGATGGCAGCTATGGCCAGACTGAGCAGGTTTTCGACAAGCAGTTCCGTCAGCTTCCCCACGAGGTACAAACTCTGCAAGTCCCTTGAAGTCTTTATCCTTACCATGGCTGCGAGACCTGCACGCTTCACGCTCACACATAACACAGGATACAGGCATTTGCAAGTAGATGTCTCCGAATACTGCTCCGCATCTCCTATACGGAGCACAAGACCAACGAGTACGTCCGGATCATGACTGCAACAATTTTTAGTCCAGAATAGCCCATACTGGCGACCGTCAAACGACGAATTGGCTTGGCTTGAGCATGTCACCAGGTACGACTCTCTGTGCAAGACTCTTCCCCAGGGCACGCTAGAGGGAGGTCGACGTCGAGGCCGTCAGAAGAAAAGCTGGATGGAAAATGTAAAGGAATGGACATCTCTTCCCATGGATGAATTAATCTCAGCAGCACGCAATAGACCTGACTGGAGGAGGATTTCTGTATCTTCGTCCCTCATTTCTCCCTTACGGCAAAACCGGTCAAGGGATTGATGATGCTGATGCTGCTGCTGATGATGATGCGGATAATGATGATGATGATGATAATGATGATGATGATAAAGATGATGATGATGTTGATGTTGATGATGATAATAATGATGATGATGATGATGATGATGAGAAAAGTTTGGGCTTTGTGGTTTCAGCAAACAAATAAATTAAGTTATTTTGGAGTATAAGTCTATATAAGCTATTTGATGTCCTATGTGTGGAAAGATTTGGCCAAAGGTATTGTTTCATGAACATAAATAGACGGCCAATATACATTGTTCCATACCAAATAAGGCACATCGGGATGTTGTTGTTTCAAAGATGAAAATTTGTGCAAGCAAAGTATTTTGTAACCATATTATTGTCTCCTAAATTCTTACTTTAACTAAAGCGTTCCCGAGAATATTCTTCCACTTTGATTATAAAATGTACATTTTCTGTAATTCATCCGATATAACGTTAACACAGATACATAAGAAACTAAATATATGTCACAGTTATATAGTATTTGTAAACTTAAAAGCTAAATGATTATATTTTAAAACCAGAATTATGACCATGACAAGCAAGTTAATCTCCACTTTAACCAAAACGTTAGTTTAAGTTTATTTGCTTTGAAAGAAAAATCAGCACATAAGCAAATTACACACACAATTACAGAACAATACTTCCAGCAAAACTCAAGTTATTAAGCGGAAAACATTTTCCTATTTTATGTTACATTCTGCCGTTGACTCAACTGGCCCTAAATGAAATCGAAATGTACGTGTTGCATGTACAATTTATACTGAATTAAAGTAAGAAATCTAGATGCATACATAAACTGAATAGATTTGTACAGATTAATATTAACATCTCTAATAGACAATAAGATGTGGTGTTGTTTAAAGCAAAGGATTGCCTAAAAAAATGGACTGCCACAGTTGGTCAGTGACCTTACAAAATAAATCCGACCACTGGTGAAGTTTTATTTGAACACCTGTAGTAGAAACAGTGAGATCGAGAGAGCATTACTTGGAAGCAAGCATCGACGCGAACACAGACAACAAAATGTATCGAGTAGTATAGCTCGCACTATTCGGTGTAAACTCGAGCTTAAAAGAGGAATGATGTTTTAACGTAGACGAAAACATTTACCAGTCCACAACTTTATATCATTATGAACTAGAAATGTGTCACACACGCTTATGCTCCCATAACACATGATTACACAAATCAACTATATATGCTACATTAGACAAACATACAAAGAGACCTATTTCAGCCACAACCAGTCGTAGACAAAGTTTCTTTCGGGACGATCATATGCACATTCATCTGTAAACGTTTGTGAGCGAGATTCATCTCGTATTGAGAGGCGGTTTATTAACACGACGTATTGGGCAAACACATTCTAAAAAGGGAAAACTCATCGCAGCCTAAATGCCTTTGTTCACGATAAACTACAAATTACGGCCGTTTAAATGTGAAAAATTGAGCAATATCCTACTGAATAGAGACAGAGAATAGTTAAACAAAACATGAGGGGAATATGCATTCTATATAAGAACCAAAGGGCCATAATTTGCGATCACTTGTCGCAGCAAACATGTCTTAATGCTTAGCATCTGCAACACACATAAAGGTCCATGATAAAACTATTCAGAGCCAAGATGCGTTTCTCCTTTATTGTCGAATCATTTAAATGTGAAAGTTGGGCAAAATCAGCCAACTACTTATAGAAGAGATCAAAACTAAGCTTCGGGGAGTAGCAGCATTCTTATGTACGGCCGTGCGTACGTTGGAACGTACGGATGCGTGGAGAGACATACACGTTGGTAACTTCATCCCATGTTGCATATATATTCACACAGTAATCATAACGTTTTAAACGATTGCATCACACAGACTTATGCAAACAATTGAAGAAAGCATCGCAAATGTAATGCGATAGATATTAACCTTTTGGCACGCAGAGTGCATGTCCCCATGTAGCATTTGCCTGGCACAAAATCTGGCTAACGTTTGATTCATATCCATCATCACATGTAAGATTTGCGAGCGATCCGTACGTGATTTGTTTTGGGCTTAGAAGCGTGTATGCCCCATTCAGAACTGCGGGTATGGTACCACAATCTAACACATACAATACCCAAAATAAATATGATCTGTAATTCAATTTAAACGCCTTTATAAAATAACGGTTTACACGTAAAATATTTTGATTTAATCGACTGAATTAAAACTGGCTTATTGAATGTGTCTTGAATTAAGTAATTTATGAGGAACCATTTAGTAAACATACTGTATACTATTTTTTGGGTTGCAAATTGCTGTTTACCACGTAGCATTGGCCTGGCACACAATCTGACTAAAGTTCGATTTATATCCAGCATCACATATCACATTTGCAAACGGTATGTACGTGGTATTTGTTGTGTTCAAAATGTGTGTATACTCCGTTCAGAATTGAGGGAATAGTATCACAGTCTAAACGTGACAAAAAATACACAATTAATTTGTATGTTTTTTCCAGTCAAAGAACATATGCTAGATGCTGGTTTACGCTAAAAATCAATCGATTTATATTGAATACAATAAAAACTGCAATGCTTATTTTGTCAAATAAAACAACATGCAACTTCATTAAGGCACATTTTATTAAATTAAAAATTTGAAATTGACAAATAAATCGTTTTACTGTATTTGACCATAATCCACAATTTATCTATCAGAATTGAATCTGTACTAAACTAAACAAAGATACCGATCTTGTAAATAGTTATGCATTCTGATTTGAAGACACGACGAAGACCTTGCGCATAGCATTGCATTCGGATTAAAACATATGAGAAGGAAATAGTACATATTTAGGCATTGTGATTTTAACGTGTTAAGAAAACCTAGCGTACAGTTATGCATTATGATTTGAAGACACGACGTAGACCTGACGTTAAACTATGAATTTGGATTAAACCATATGAAAATGAAATAGTACATATTTAGGCGTACCGCTTTAAACGTGTAAAGAAAACCTAGCGTATAGCTATGCATTTTTATATAAAGACATGAAACGAACTAGTGCATAGCAAATGCATTTTATTTCGACATCTGATAGAAACCTTGAGTATAGATATTCATTTTGATTTTTAAAACAATTAACAACCTAGTGCAAAGCTATGAATTAAGATTTAAGAGCGATTGGGTGATTTTGCGCAGAACTATTCATTCTGTTTAAAACATTTGATAAAGACCAACTAAATAACTGACCATGTTGGGGAAAACATCTGGTAAATACTTATAAATAGTTACATATAAAGCTCTTATAAAACATAGCGCATTTCTATGCATTCGGATACAACGTAAAATTACGTTTTATAGCATGGTAGTTCACTATGATTTGAATACCTGATGAAAACTAAGTGCCTAGGTATGCGCTACTATTCAAACATTTGATGAATATCTAGCGCGAAGTTATCGTTCGGATTTGAACATGCGAGGAAGAAAGAAGCCCTGCCGCATAGCTGGTGTTGAACAGCCGATAAAGCCCCCGTTCATGTTTTTGAATCCTGATGTAAAGAAACAATGAAACCTAGTACATTGCTATGCATTTTAATAATGCTTCTTGACATATGTAGAAATACACTTCCACCTGTAAGAACCGTACAGAAACGACTTTAAAGAACATATTATATTGCAAGAGAGTGCAGTACCCAATGAAATGTAACATTTAATTAGTAAGCCTTTGATTCAAAAGCATTTCTTCAAAAAGAGTTTTAGTGTGTTGCAAATTCAAACATATCCTTATTCCAAAGGAAATGACACAAAACACATAAGAAATAACTGCGGTTAATACATGTGTTATTACATTATGTTACATATAGGATAAATATGTATAATTAATAATGTTTTGAAATTTCGTCGTAGTCATAAAATATAATTCAACATAAACACCCCATGACTTACTTCCAAGTGTATCATTGACATAATAGAATGATTCAAGGAATCCTTGAAAAGTTAAACTGATATCCGAGGTAAACAGGACTGTCATATTGAATACAGAAGAACAAACATATGGTATAGTAACGAGTCTAGAATAGTTGAAACACATTTTACATTTGTATTGAAATTTAACCGTAACAAATAATTGTTAGAATATGGGTATTGTACAAATATAGGGTAGGCATATTGACCTGATTTGTTAGGAATTTATTACAATAATTCCATGCTTAAATCACTCCAATACCTTCCAAGTAGGTTAATCGTAGTTGGTCCATTGTATAGTTTAACAAAGTCATATCCAATTTCCGTACTGAAGGATTCAGAATACAGACATATTTTGGAGTATGACGGCCCTGATATGTAGTAGGAACAATAAATTGAATTGTTATAGTAATCCGGAAAATTTGGAGAAACAATCTGCCCGTTTCCGTAATACCTGCCACCACAAGTACCTATCGATGCTGCAAAAGATTTCTGGCCCAATCAATTTGAATGTTTGAAACAAAGATGTTATCTTGCATATTAAAAACTTCGCAAAGTATCACTGAATCAAACATTAAACGTTTTTATTGTGGCACAAAAAGTCCATAGCATAGTTTCAATTAGCATGACGTGGATAAGATTCAACTAACTAAATAAAATAAATAATAACCTACTACTATTTTGATTGTTAAATTTGAATAATAAGATATGACATTAACAACTCATGACCTACAACTACAACAGTTCTCAGTTTAAAACTTAATCGCATCAAATAACTGTGCACATATTTTTTAAGAATAATTCTAAATGACGTCTTAATCTTGTTAATTAAATAAAATCTTTGTTCGCTTTGTTAAAATTTGAATTTTTTAATTTGATCTTTGGCCTGACCATGCAAGCCATTTAAATGTTAAGGCAGTTTTGATAAACTTATAATTATGAATACGTTATTTATCTTTACTAGGTATTCCCCAAAACCAAGTTACTTCCCTGCTGCTGTTTACTTCCGGTGACTATAATTGAATGCACTTGTATTTTAATGTACGAAAGTATCAACATACATCATTGTTAAGTAAGCCAACCATATGTATGATTTATGACGGTCTCCGTGGCGTAGCGAAAATGGTGTCCGCCTAGCGACCGGGTGGTCACTTGTTCGATCCCCACTGTGGCAGCGTTCTTTAGATCTTCCCCATAGACACCAAGAGGCCGTTTAATAAATAGATCTTAGTTGGATCTTACGAAACATTGCGTAAGATTCTGTCGTACGCTAATCGTAAGTACCGTGAGCCGTTTTAACAAAGAAATCGCAGCTAAGATGGAAGATTTTTGATTAAAAATACGACTGGGTGATACCAGTCTTAGCATTCGTGAATATGGCGGCCGTGGGACGTATTTAACCACGGGAAATGAGGCTGTTTCGCAAAAGAAAGGATTTTAGCGATCTTTGAGATGTAGACATATGTTATTTAATATAAAGTATTCCTTACTCATTAACTCGATCATAATGTCCTTACATGCTCAATTCTTATTCCTAATAACTTTGGTAAAAGTATTATCACTTTATTTTAAGATGTATCGATTAATGTACTTTGAAATATATATATAACATTTTCCATAGTTTGCCATTTTGTAAAATGACCAGGTCAACTAAGTACAGATGTTAATATTTGTTCGATTTAAATCATTCTGAAGGTGAAATGTATTTATACAATATTAACATATATCCTATTTCCTATTTGCGATACTTCATACATATTCTTTCTAATAACTGACACGATTAAAGAAGCCTACCGTCGTTGTTAATCGATAAAGTGACATAATTGCAACATTATTCCTAATTCTTGTCACATTCGTCCCAAATTCTTAACATAAATTTAACCTTACTTCAGTATGCTTCTTTACCATTACTTGTGTGTCAGAAATGTCTGTAGAAGAATGGTCTTCTCCAGATGAAACAATTTTGTGTGATTCTTGTTTACTTTGTTGTGGGCGGTACTTACAGGGACATTATTTTCCTGCATTTTTCCCACATTTATACAAGACTAAGACTTGCATATACGTGCATTAGAAATATTCGCCATTGTACTGAGTCTACGTTTATGGCATATGAAATAAAACAAATACAAATATTGTAGTGCAATGTGATAAAATGGCTATGTATATTGCTTAAAATTCAGGAAAAGCAAAATGTAAATCTATGCACAGTTTTTTGAGAATATTTTTTGTTGCAGCTTAAAATGAATGTTAAATTAAGGCGGTACAACGTTTTGGTTTTGATTACAGGTTATCCGATCATTAGTCTAGATGCCATTTAAATGACAGCCATATAAAAAAAATTGAAGACGTAACAAAAGACGTTAGTTTTATAATCATGTGGTACAAGAAAAGTATTTCACAATTTGTATTCTTTGGTAGTGTTGCATGTTGTTTCAGACAAACAGATGACTTAGCTTTGTAAGGATTTGGAAGGATAAAAAAGACGAGCTTTTGCTGAGTGAACAAGGAAAAATGTGAAGATACAGTGGGAATCATTTCTTGTTTTAACAACCAATTTAGGTAAATTGTTATTCCTAAATCAACTCACGCATCAAATTTTAGTTTTTTGTTTAGATGAAGTAAACCATTTTATATTGCACCTAATTTTTTAAGGACTTTCTAAAATACTATGGCATATGCATATATATACATATATATATATATATAAATATATATATATATATATATATATATATATATATATATATATATATATATATATATATATATATATATATATATATATATATATATATATATATATATATATATATAAGACTAGAAAAAGAAATATGTCAATGGGAAATAAAAACATGAAATTATTGCATTATAAAGAATAAATAGCATAAATATCATTATGTTAAGATTGAGCTTTGAATGCTGAAACTGAATACCACATTTTGATATACATTCCGATACATATCGTACCCACATTAATTGAGAAGTCAATCTTTACACGTCAGCAAAGTTTATAGTAGTTTTACTGGTATATACTCATTTAGTAACTTTTTCAAGAGCTCTCGCATTATATTGCTTGTCATTATAGGCTCAACAGCGTTCATGAAATACAATTACAATAATTCGTACAAGTGAGTAGTAACATGAAAACGGCGACTACATTAAATACATCAATAAACATTTCTTTGAATCTTTTGAAAAATATCAAAGAGACATTTAACAAGTAAATAGCTTACAGTTAACGATGACATCAAGCTGTGTAGTCCAAAATCCAACTGCATTGGAAACATTACACATGTAAGATCCCGCGAAGTATCGACTAATCGGTGTACTAAACAGTGTTGTGTTAAGTATTTTGGTCGAGCCGTTGAACCAGTTGGCGTTGCAGAAAGGGTTGCAGGCGGGGCTTGAACACGTGATTGCGGTAGGGGGCGATGTGTTCTCAGTCATAGTCAACGGACTACTGACTGATAAGGTGGCTGACGATGGTCCATCTTAAAGAAAGCATTTACTTAAAAACGTTAAATCGATATGTAAGCACAATTAACGTTTAAGCACTCCGTTGTATATATTGAAACACTGTACACATTTATGGTACAGGATATGTGCACTAAATAAGCAGAATAAAAGGTAACAAGGAAATACTGAAAACGCGTTTTTGTTGTACATTGTCGAACTTTAATTTGAGGTTTAAACAATATAAATTTTATCAAAATGATCACATGAAAAGAAGTTTTCTTTCTGATGAAATTTTTCTGTAATACTGTTTATGTTGTATTATATAAACTTAACTCAAAACGACATTTACAAACAATACACATTGCTGAATAATTATGCCTGCATTATGTAACGGATTTGTTTTTATTTAAGAAGGTACTGTGTTTATAAATGTCCACATTCATCATCAGTTTGGCGTGTTGGCGCCTCTGATTTGACGTTTTCGACAATTATCCCCTTCCTTACTATTTCATGTTGGCGTGTTCCTTTAATCAGGCAACACGCAAGACCGAACAATGTTATAATAACTAAGTACAGATGTTAATATTTGTTCGATTAAAATCATTCTGAAGGTGAAATGTATTTATACAATATTAACACATTTCCTATTTCCTATTTGCGATACTTCATAATATTCTTTCTAATAACTGACACGATTAAAGAACCCTACCGTCGTTTTTAATCGATAAAGTGACATAATTGCAACATAATTCCTAATTCTTGTCACATTCGTCCCAAATTCTTAACATAAATTAAACCTTACTGCAGTATGCTTCTTTACCATTACAAGTATGTCAGAAATGTCTGTAGAAGAATGGTCTTCTCCAGATGAAACAATTTTGTGTGATTCTTGTTTACTTGGTTGTGGACGGTACTTACAGGGACATTATTTTCCTGCATTTTTCCCACATTCATACAAGACTAAGACTTGCATATACGTGCATTAAAAATATTCGCCATTGTACTGAGTCTACATTTATGGCATATGAAATAAAACAAATACAAATATTATAGTGCAATGTGATAAAATGGCTATGTATATTGCTTTAAATTCAGGAAAAGCAAAATGTAAATCTATGCACAATTTTTTGAGAATAATATTTTTTGCAGCTTTAAATGAATTTTAATTTAAGGCGGTACAACGTTTTGGTTTTGATTACAGGTTATCCGATCATTTGTCTAGATGCTATTTAAATGATAGCCATATAAAAAAAATGAAGACGTTACAAAAGACGTTAGTTTTATAAGCATGTGTTACAAGTTAAGTATTTCACAATTTGTATTCTTTGGTAGTGTTGCATGTTGTTTCAGACAAACAGATGTCTTGGCTTTGTAAGGATTTGGAAGGATCAAAAAGACGAGCTTTTGCTGAGGGATCAAGGAAATATGTGAAGATACAGTGGGAATCATTTCTTGTTTTAACTGCCAATTTAGGTACATTGTTATTCCTGAATCAACACATGCATCAAATTTTAGTTTTTTGTTTAGATGAAGTAAACCATTTTATATTGCACCTATCTTTTTAGGATTTTACTGCAATTGTATTTAATACATATCTTATTCCTTGAAGATTATGCCTGATGTTAGAATTATGAATATGTACACATGTATCTATGTGTTTATGACTTTCCCATAAATGCTTCCCCAGTAATAGCACTAATACTTGCCTTATATACTTTCAATATATGCATGTATGTTTGTATAGGTGCGTGTGTGTGCGTGCGTGCGCTTCCGTGCGTGCGTGCATGTATATGACTTGCATCTTTGTACTTATGTAATAATATATTTGAATACATGCCAATCTATATAATTATACCATATTGTGCAAATTGTGTATATGTGTGTATGAATGTAGGCATGTATGTGCGTGCGTGCATTCGTGCGTGCGTGTATGTTTATTACTTGCATCCTTGTACTTATGTAATAATGTATGTGAATACATGCCTGTCTATATAAATGTAACTATACTATGATGCTATATTGCTCAAATTGTGTATAGTTGATTCCAGTGTCTTTCCTACAGTGTATGTGTATGTGTGTGCGTGCGTGTATGCTTGTGACTTGCATACTTGTACTTATTTAACAATATATGTAAGTACATGCCTCTGTATATATTTATGCAATGCTGTTATATGATGAAAATTGTGTATAGCTGATTCCAAATTAACATCTTTCCCATGGTTAACACCTTATGCCGTTTCTTCTTTGTATCAAAAGTATACCAGATGATACCACGTATACTGGTATTGGCTGTTTAATAACACATTCGGACAAAATTTGTTTAGAGATGCCGACATAGTATTTCAGGTCACGTTGATACTTTAAGTCTACATCTGTCTAGCACCTTTCACTTTCTAATGTATGTGTCAACATTCCTTTACCCTCCTGCTTGATCTGATCTGTTATTTGTTTACGATTAAAATATCCCTAGTATGGCGATGCGTAACCACCTGATTATTATATCTTTATATGCTTTTTTCTTTACTCTATTCTTTTTCTTCTCTTCTCTCCTAAAATTTTCTCATTTTTGCTCCTTTTTGTAAGCAGTTCTGTAGCAAATGTCGTAATCAAATTGTACACTCAGAGTTGTCGTAATTTGTCGTCATGATCAAATGCAACAAACGCATCATGTCAGCGTTTCTGGCTCATCTCGTCTTCATTGGAGCCTATCATTATGTTGTACATTAAACAGAGACCAGAAAACGCTACCATGATTGCATATAGATCATCAGCTTTTTTTCCACTTTTCATACACGTATTTTATGCATGTCAATTATGGCTAAATGTTATCAGCCTCTACTCACCACAAATAAGTGTACACCAGTCTATGAACATGTCAATGAGTATTGAACACCCATGTAAACGCGTCCTGATAGGAAAACATATACATACTGATATTCTTTTTCTCAAGAATCTACTAAAACGCTTCTTGGTTGTTTTAGTATGCTGTTGGTTCTTTTTAGTTCTATTACGATCAGGTGATGTACATCCGAACCCAGGGCCCTCTTTGTCTAATGCATCTCTTTACACAGATGATGCAAACAGTTCGTTATCCACTCCCAATGATTCAGCAACAAAACACAAAGTTTTGTTCATTATAACATTCAAAGTCTTATGCAAAAATTAGATGTTCTTTACACAGGGCTACGTGAATTTGATATAATAGGTTTTACTGAAACATGGTTAAATAGTTCAATTTCATCTACTGATCTCCTCTTTAATGGCTTCCACCAACCAATTCGTAAAGATCGACCATTCGATTCACATGGTGGCGTTGTTATTTACGTAAATGAAAGTATTGCTTTCAAACGCAGACATGATCTTGAATTAAATAACGTAGAATGTATTTGGATTGAAGTGTTTCCCTCAAGAAATAAATCTATTCTTTTTGGCGTATTTTATAGACCGCCAAGTGCGGATAGATCATATATGCATTCCATAGAAGATTTCATTGCGCTAGCCAGAGAAACACGAATAAATGATATAATATTAACAGGTGATTTTAACATTAATGCTCTCGCTGAATCGACTGCACGAACAATTAATGAATTATGTCAACAGCATGACCTAACGTAACTTATAAACGAACCAACACATTATACTGAACATTCATCTTCCATAATTGACCTTATATTTGTGAGCAATCGGAATACCGTACTTCTTTCTGGAACAGGCGAACTCTTTTTAGACCAAACTGTTCGGTACCACTGCCCTGTTTTTGTGACATTAAAATTTACGAAACCAAGATGTAAAACGTTTTATCGTCATATCTGGCGTTACGACATTGGGGATTACTCTAAACTACGACAATTAATGTCAGATACCAATTTGGATCTAGTAAAATGCAAAGATGTTGATATCTACGCGGAAAAAATAACTGAAACAATATTGAACATTACACGTACATGTATTCCTAACAAAAATGTGTGCATCCGTTCTCGAGATCTTCCATGGATAAACAATAACATACAGAAACAAATTCGTAAACGGAAACGTCTATACCGAAAAGCAAAGCAATTTAACAGTATTACTAATTGGTCAAATTTCCATCATGTCAGAAATGAGGTTGTTCTACTTTTACGCAATTCGAAAATTGAATATTTTAACAGTATTGCACAAAAACTCAAGTCATCCGATCTCTGCGCTTAAGACTGGTGGACAACACAATTTATTCCCTGTAACACAAATAACTCAATTCCGCCTCTTTATGATGATCAAACCACTATTTTTGTAGTAGAGGATACAAGTAAAGCTGATATGCTCAATAAGTACTTTGCAAATCAGTGTTCAGTTGATGAAAGCAACCATTATCTTCCACCTATGCACCAAGCAAGCTCTAACAGCCTAAATGTGTGCCCAATTTTTAAAAAAGGCGATCCATCCCTAGTGTCTAATTATCGTCCAATATCACTGTTAAATACTACAGAGAAGGTATTTGAGAGGTTATTACATAAACACATTTTTAATTTTCTTCTTGCGAATGAATTTTTTGCTCCCACTCAATCTGGTTTCTTGCCTGGTGACTCCACTGTCAATCAGCTTACATATATCTATGATACATTTTGCAGAGCCCTAGACAATGGCATTGAGGTTAGAGTTGTATTCTTTGATATTAGTAAAGCTTTTGATAAAGTATGGCACAAAGGTCTATTATGCAAATTACAACATGCAGGCATTCGAGGAAATCTTTTATCGTTTTTGTCAAATTATCTTACCGATCGTAAACAGACAGTAATATTACCAGGATCGCACTCAACCCCTATTGAAATTCTCGCCGGAGTTTCTCAAGGCTCTATTCTAGGACCACTTATGTTTTTAGTGTATATAAATGACATTATTTCTGATATGAATGCACACATAAATTTGTTCGCTGATGACACCAGTCTTTTCATGGTCGTAAATTCACCTAACGTTACTGCAGCCGTATTGCAGTCAGACATTAATACAATTTCCAGCTGGGCTATAAAATGGTTGGTATGCTTTAATCCATCAAAATAAGAATCAATGCTGATTTCACGCAAAATAAATAAACCAACTCATCCACCATTGACTATGCAAAACGTTGATATTCCTATTGTTGATGTCCATAAACATTTAGGTGTTCTTATGTCCAATGACTGTACATGGCATGCACATATATCCTTTGTAAAGGAAAAGGCATGGACACGAGTTCATATAATGCGTCGATTACAAATAATGCTTGATAGAAAAGCTCTCGAGAAAATATATGTATCGTTTATAAGACCGATCCTTGAGTACTCAGACGCTGTATATGATAATTGTACGCAATATGAAAAAGATGAACTAAAAAAAAATCCAAATCAAAGCCGCGCGAATAACATCTGGTTGTACACGTCTATTCTCATTAGAAGAACTTTATAATGAATTAGGATGGGAAACTCTCAGTCAACGAAGACACAAACATAAACTAAAATTAATATACAAAATGAACTCGAACAATGTTCCAAACTATTTACAGTCTCTTTTGCCCGCAACAGTTGGGTCGAGTAACAATTACTCATTAAGAAATTCGTCACATCTCCAAACAATTCAAGCGCGAACGTCACTTTATTCAAATTCGTTTCTTCCGTCCACTGTATCTGAATGGAATAATCTCCCCGATGACGCTAAAAACGCTGAATCGATCAATTCTTTCAAAGGCTCATTAACACAAATCGACCGATTGCAAATCCCCTATTTTCATACGGCAAAAGACGATCTCAAATGTTACACACGCGCCTAAGAACAAAGTGCAGTGCTTTAAATGAACATCTTTTAGACGCAATATTATTACATCCCCATTATGTCAATGCGGACGTAGTGAAACGACGTCACATTATTTCCTCGAATGCAGTCAGTATGCACATATTCGCGACGAATTACTTAACTCAATATCCGTATATTCTGTTCCCTGCATTAAGACTATTCTATATGGAGACAACACTCGTGACTTCTTAACAAATACTAAAATAGCTGATGCAGTTCACAAATATATTGTAAAAAGCAATCGATTTGATTCGTAATATGCTACAGAACGACTCTCAACCTTCTTTCCCTCTTTTGCCATAATCATGTATTTTAAAACTTCTTATATTGTTTCCCACGAACTCTGTCAGTTCTTTTCTTTCACCCTTCAAATGTTAACCTATAACACTTTTGTCTTCCTTTTTAACAAATGAAACTCTATACTCAGAGTTTCTCTTTCTTTTTTTGCATGCCAATATTATTGTGTAATCATAAAAACCAGCTATGTTCGTCTAACAACATGTAATTGTATTTGTATCAGGAGAAGACAGGAGAAGAACTACATAAGACATTGTCTTTCGTTCCCATCCTATTAAAACATGTTTACTGTATTAATGTTGTATGTAATGTATATATGTATATATATATATATATATATATATATATATATATATATATATATATATATATATATATATATATATATATATATATATATATATATATATATATATATAAGCGTAAATGTCAAGAAGAAATATGTAAATGGGAAATAAAAACATGATATTATTGCATTATAAAGAATAAATAGCATAAATATCATTATGTAAAGATTGAGCTTTGAATGTTGGAACTGAATACCACATTTTTCTATACATTTCGATACATATCGTACCCACATTAATTGAAAAGTCAATCTATACACGTCAGCAAATTGTATAGTATTTTTACTGGTATATAATCATTTAGTAACTGTATCAAGAGCTCTCGCATTATATTACTTGTCATTATAGGCTCAACAGCGTTCATGAAATAAAATTACAATAATTCGTACAAGTGAGTAGTAACATCAAAACGGCGACTACATTAAATACATCAATAAACATTTCTTTGAATCTTTTGAAAAATATCAAAGAGACATTAAACAAGTAAATAGCTTACAGTTAACGATGACATCAAGCTGTGTAGTCCAAAATCCAACTGCATTGGAAACATTACAAATGTACGATCCCGCGAAGTATCGACTAATCGGTGTACTAAACAGTGTTGTGTTAAGTATTTTGGTCGAGCCGTTGAACCAGTTGGCGTTGCAGAGAGGGTTGCAGGCGGGGCTTGAACACGTGATTGCGGTAGGGGGCGATGTGTTCTCAGTCACAGTCAACGGACTACTGACTGATACGGTGGCATACGATGGTCCATCTTAAAGAAAGCATTTACTTAAAAACGTTCAATCGATATGTAAGCACAATTAACATTTAAGCACTCCGTTTTATGAATTGAAACACTGTACACATTTATGGTACATGATATGTGCACTTAATAGTCAGAATAAAAGGTAACTAGGAAATACTGAAAACGCGTTTGTGTTGTACATTATCGAACTTTAAGTTGAGGTTTTAACAATAAATTTTTAATCAAAATGATCACATGAAAAGAAGTTTTCTTTCTGATGAATTTTTTCTGTAATACTGTTTATATTGTATTATATAAACTAAACGCAAAACGACATTTACAAACAATACACATTGGTGAATAATTATGCCTGCATTGTGTAACGGATTTTTGTTTATTTAAGAAGGTACTGTGCTTATAAATGTCCACATTCATCATCAGTTTGGCGTGTTGGCGCCTCTGATTTGACGTTATCGACAATTATGCCCTTCTTTACTAATTCAGGTTGGCGTGTTCCTTTAATCAGGCAACACGCAAGACCGAACAATGTTATAATAACTAAGTACAGATGTTAATATTTGTTCGATTTAAATCATTCTGAAGGTGAAATGTTTTTATACAATATTAACACATTTCCTATTTCCTATTTGCGATACTTCATACATATCCTTGCAAATAACTGACACGATTAAAGAAGCCTATATATATATATATATATATTAGCGTAGATGTCAAGAAGAAATATGTCAATGGGATATAAAAACATGAAATTATTGCATTACAAAGAATAAATACCATAAATATCATTATGTAAAGATTGAGCTTTGAATGTTGAAACTGAAGACCACATTTTGATATTCATTTCGATACATATCGTACCCACATTAATTGAAAAGTCAATCTATACACGTCAGCAAATTTTATAATATTTTTACTGGTATATAATCATTTAGTAACTGTATCACGAGCTCTCGCATTATATTGCCGGTCATTATAGGCTCAACACCGTTCATGAAATAAAAGTACAATAATTCGTACAAGTGAGTAGTAACATCAAAACGGCGACTACATTAAATACATCAATAAACATTTATTTGAATCTTTTGAAAAATATCAAAGATACATTTAACAAGTAAATAGCTTACAGTTAACGATGACATCAAGCTGTGTAGTCCGAAATCCAACTGCATTGGAAACATTACAAATGTATGATCCCGCGAAGTATCGACTAATCGGTGTACTAAACAGTGTTGTGTTAAGTACTTTGGTCGAGCCGTTGAACCAGTTGGCGTTGCAGAGAGGGTTGCAAGCGGGGCTTGAACACGTGATTGCGGTAGGGGGCGATGTGTTCTCAGTCACAGTCAACGGACTACTGACTGATACGGTGGCTGACGATGGTCCATCTTAAAGAAAGCATTTACTTAAAAACGTTAAATCGATATGTAAGCACAATTAACATTTAAGCACTCCGTTTTATGAATTGAAAAACTGTACACATTTATGGTACATGATATGTGCACTTAATAGGCAGAATAAAAGGTAACAATGAAATACTGAAAATGCGTTTTTGTTGTACATTGTCGAACTTTAAGTTGAGGTTTTAACAATATTTTTTTTATCAAAATGATCATATGAAAAGAAGTTTTCTTTCTGATGAAATTTTTGTGTTATACTGTTTATGTTGTATTATATAAACTTAACGCAAAACGACATTTTCAAACAATACACATTGCTGAAATATTATCCCTGCATTGTGTAACGGATTTTTTTTTATTTAAGAAGGTTTATTTATAAATGTCCACATTCATCTTCAGTTTGGCGTGTTGGCGCCTCTGATTTGACGTTTTCGACAATTATGCCCTTCCTTACTATTTCATGTTGGCGTGTTCCTTCAATCAAGCATAACGCAAGACCGAACAATGTTAAAATTGTCGCATTTCGTTCCTGCTTGTTCAACACGAAAAATATGAAGAAGTACACACTAAGTTCCTCTGATTTGTCGTTCTGGTATTATCACTTTATTTTAAGATGTATGGATTAATGTACTTTGAAATATATATAAATTTTCCATAGCTTGCCATTTGGTAAAATGACCTGGTCAACTAAGTACATATGTTAATATTTGTTCGATTAAAATCATTCTGAAGGTGAAATGTATTTATACAATATTAACACATTTCCTTTTCCCTATTTGCGATACTTCATACATATTGTTTCTAATAACTGACACGATTTAAGAAGCTTACCGTCGTTTTTAATCGATAAAGTGTCATAATTGCAACATAATTCCTAATTCTTGTCACATTCGTCCCAAACTCTTTACATAAATTATACATTACTTCAGTATGCTTCTTTACCATTACAAGTATGTCAGAAATGTCTGCAGAAGAATGGTCTTCTCCAGATGAAACAATTTTGTGTGATTCTTGTTTACGTTGTTGTGTACGGTACTTACAGGGTCATTATTTTCTTGCATTTTTCCCACATTAATACAAGACTAAGACTAGCATATTCGTGCATTAGAAATATTCGACATTGTACTGAGTCTACATTTATGGCATATGAAATGGAACAAATACAAATATTGCAGTGCAATGTGATAAAATGGCTATGTATATTGCTTTAAATTCAGGAAAAGCAAAATATAAATCTATGCACAATTTTTTGAGAATATTTTTTTTTGCAGCGTTAAATGAATGTTAAATAAAGGTGGTACAACGTTTTGGTTTTGATTACAGGTTATCCGATCATTTGTCTAGATGCCATTTAAATGATAGCCATATAAAAAAAACTGAAAATGTTACAAAAGACGTTAGTTTTATAATCCTGTGGTACAAGAAAATTATATCACAATTTGTAATCTTTGGTAGTGTTGCATGTTGTTTCAGACAAACAGATGTCTTAGATTTGTAAGGATTTGGAAGGATCAAATAGACGAGCTTTTGCTGAGGGATCAAGGAAAAATGTGAAGATACAGTGGGCATCATTTCTTGTTTTTACTGCCAATTTAGGTACATTGTTATTCCTGAATCAACTCATGCATCAATATTAAGTTTTTTGTTTAGATGAAGTAAACCATTTTATATTGCACCTAATTTTGTAAGGACTTTCTAGAATACTATGGCATATATATATATATATATATATATATATATATATATATATATATATATATATATATATATGTATAAATAAACAAAAAAAATAATATATATATATATATATATATATATATATAAGCGTAGATGTCAAGAAGAAATATGTCAATGGGAAATAAAAACATGAACTTATTGCATTATAAAGAATAAAAAGCATAAATAGCATTATGTAAAGATTTAGCTTTTAATGTTAAAACTGAATACCACATTTTGATATACATTTCGATACATATCGTACCCACATTAATTGAAAAGTCAATCTATACACGTCAGCAAATTTTATAATATTTTTACTGGTATGTAATCATTTAGTAACTGTATCACGATCTCTCGCATTATATTGCCGGTCATTATTGGCTCAACAGCGTTCATGAAATAAAATAACAATAATTCGTACAAGTGAGTAGTAACATCAAAACGGCGACTACATTAAATACATCAATAAACATTTCTTTGAATCTTTTGAAAAATATCAAAGAGACATTTAACAATTTAATAGCTTACAGTTAACGATGACATCAAGCTGTGTAGTCCGAAAGCCAACTGCATTGGAAACATTACAAATGTACGATCCCGCGAAGTATCGACTAATCGGTGTACTAAACAGTGTTGTGTTAAGTACTTTGGTCGAGCCGTTGAACCAGTTGGCGTTGCAGAGAGGGTTGCAGGCGGGGCTTGAACACGTGATTGCGGTAGGGGGCGATGTGTTCTCAGTCACAGTCAACGGACTACTGACTGATACGGTGGCTGACGATGGCCCATCTTAAAGAAAGCATTCACTTAAAAACGTTAAATCGATATGTAAGCACAATTAACGTTTAGGCACTCCGTTTTATGAATTTAAACACTGTACACATTTATGGTACATGATATGTGCACTTAATAGGTAGAATAAAAGGTAACAAGGAAATACTGAAAACGCGTTTTTGTTGTACATTGTCGAATTTTAAGTTGAGGTTTTAACAATATAAATTTTATCAACTAATCACATGAAAAGAAGTTTTCTTTCTGATAATTTTTTTTTGTAATACTGTTTATGTTGTATTATATAAACTTCACGCAAAACGACATTTTCAAACAATACAGATTGGTGAAAAATTATGCCTGCCTTGTGTAACGGATTTTTTTTATTTAAGAAGGTACTTTATTTATAAATGTCCACATTCATCTTCAGTTTGGCGTGTTGGCGCCTCTGATTTGACGTTTTCGACAATTATGCCCTTCCTTACTATTTCATGTTGGCGTGTTCCTTTAATCAGGCAACACGCAAGACCGAACAATGTTAAAATTGGCGCATTTTGTTCCTGCTTGTTCAACACGAAAAAAATGAATAAGTACACACTAAGTTCCTCTGATTTGTCGTTCTGGTATTATCACTTTATTTTAAGATGTATGGATTAATGTACTTTGAAATATATACAAATTTTCCATAGCTTGCCAGTTGTTAAAATAGGTTTTATAATCATGTGGTACAAGAAAAGTATTTCACAATTTGTAATCTTTGGTAATGTTGCATGTTGTTTTAGACAAACAGATGTCTTAGCTTTGTAAGGATTTGGAAGGATCAAAAAGACGAGCTTTTGCTGAGGGATCAAGGAAACATGTGAAGATACAGTGGGATTCATTTCTTGTTATTACTGCCAATTAAGGTAAATTGTTATTCCTGAATCAACTCATGCATCAAATTTTAGTTTTTTGTTTAGATGAAGTAAACCATTTTATATTGCACCTATTTTTTTAAGGACATTCTAGAATACTATGGCACATATATATATATTTATATATATATAAGCGTAGATGTCAAGAAGAAATATGTCAATGGGAAATAAAAACATGAAATTATTGCATTATAAAGAATAAATAGCATAAATAGCATTATGTAAAGATTTAGCTTTGAATGTTAAAACTGAATACCACATTTTGATATACATTTCGATACATATCGTACCCACATTAATTGAAAAGTCAATATATACACGTCAGCAAATTTTATAATATTTTTACTGGTATATAATCATTTAGTAACTGTATCACGAGCTCTCGCATTATATTGCCGGTCATTATAGGCTCAACACCGTTCATGAAATAAAATTACAATAATTCGTACAAGTGAGTAGTAACATCAAAACGGCGACTACATTAAATACATAAATAAACATTTCTTTGAATCTTTTGAAAAATATCAAAGAGACATTTAACAAGTTAGTAGCTTACAGTTAACGATGACATCAAGCTGTGTAGTCCGAAAGCCAACTGCATTGGAAACATTACAAATGTACGATCCCGCGAAGTATCGACTAATCGGGGTACTAAACAGTGTTGTGTTAAGTACTTTGGTCGAGCCGTTGAACCAGTTGGCGTTGCAGAGAGGGTTGCAGGCGGGGCTTGAACACGTGATTGCGGTAGGGGGCGATGTGTTCTCAGTCACAGTCAACGGACTACTGACTGATACGGTGGCTGACGATGGTCCATCTTAAAGAAAGCATTTACTTAAAAACGTTAAATCGATATGTAGGCACAATTAACATTTAAGCACTCCGTTTTATGAATTGACACACTTTACACATTTATGGTACATGATATGTGCACTTAATAGGCAGAATAAAAGGTAACAAGGAAATACTGAAAACGCGTTTTTGTTGTACATTGTCGAACTTTAAGTTGAGGTTTTAACAATATAAGTTTTATCAAAATGATCAAATGAAAAGAAGTTTTCTTTCTGATGAAATTTTTCTGTAATACTGTTTATGTTGTATTATATAAACTTAACGCAAAACGACATATTCAAACAATACACATTGGTGAAAAATTATGCCTGCATTGTGTAACGGATTTGTTTTTTATTTAAGAAGGTATATAAATAAATAAACAAAAAATAATATATATATATATATATATATATATATATATATATATATATATATATATATATATATATATATATATATATATATATATATATAAGCGTAGATGTCAAGAAGAAATATGTCAATGGGAAATAAAAACATAAACTTATTGCATTATAAAGAATAAAAAACATAAATAGCATTATGAAAAGATTTAGCTTTTAATGTTAAAACTGAATACCACATTTTGATATACATTTCGATACATATCGTACCCACATTAATTGAAAAGTTAATCTATACACGTCAGCAAATTTTATAATATTTGTACTGGTATGTAATCATTTAGTAACTGTATCACGAGCTCTCGCATTATATTGCCGGTCATTATTGGCTCAACAGCGTTCATGAAATAAAATAACAATAATTCGTACAAGTGAGTAGTAACATCAAAACGGCGAATACATTAAATACATCAATAAACATTTGTTTGAATCTTTTGAAAAATATCAAAGAGACATTTAACAATTTAATAGCTTACAGTTAACGATGACATCAAGCTGTGTAGTCCGAAAGCCAACTGCATTGGAAACATTACAAATGTACGATCCCGCGAAGTATCGACTAATCGGTGTACTAAACAGTGTTGTGTTAAGTACTTTGGTCGAGCCGTTGAACCAGTTGGCGTTGCAGAGAGGGTTGCAGGCGGGGCTTGAACACGTGATTGCGGTAGGGGGCGATGTGTTCTCAGTCACAGTCAACGGACTACTGACTGATACGGTGGCTGACGATGGCCCATCTTAAAGAAAGCATTCACTTAAAAACGTTAAATCGATATGTAAGCACAATTAACGTTTAGGCACTACGTTTTATGAATTTAAACACTGTGCACATTTATGGTACATGATATGTGCACTTAATAGGTAGAATAAAAGGTAACAAGGAAATACTGAAAACGCGTTTTTGTTGTACATTGTCGAATTTTAAGTTGAGGTTTTAACAATATAAATTTTATCAAAATGATCACATGAAAAGAAGGTTTCTTTCTGATAAAATTTTTTTGTAATACTGTTTATGTTGTATTATATAAACTTCACGCAAAACGACATTTTCAAACAATACACATTGGTGAAAAATTATGCCTGCCTTGTGTAACGGATTTGTTTTTATTTAAGAAGGTACTTTGTTTATAAATGTCCACATTCATCTTCAGTTTGGCGTGTTGGCGCCTCTGATTTGACGTTTTCGACAATTATGCCCTTCCTTACTTTTTCATGTTGGCGTGTTTATTTAATCAGGCAACACGCAAGACCGAACAATGTTAAAATTGGCGCATTTTGTTCCTGCTTGTTCAACACGAAAAATATGAATAAGTACACACTAAGTTCCTCTGATTTGTCGTTCTGGTATTATCACTTTATTTTAAGATGTATGGATTAATGTACTTTGAAATATATACAAATTTTCCATAGCTTGCCAGTTGTTAAAATAGGTTTTATAATCATGTGGTACAAGAAAAGTATTTCACAATTTATAATCTTTGGTAATGTTGCATGTTGTTTCAGACAAACAGATGTCTTAGCTTTGTTAGGATTTGGAAGGATCAAAAAGACGAGCTTTTGCTGAGAGATCAAGGAAACATGTGAAGATACAGTGGGAATCATTTCTTGTTTTTTACTGCCAATTTAGGTAAATTGTTATTCCTGAATCAACTCATGCATCAAATTTTAGTTTTTTGTTTAGAGGAAGTAAACCATTTTATATTGCACCTAATTTTATAAGGACATTCTAGAATACTATGGCATATATATATATATATATATATATATATATATATATATATATATATATATATATATATATATATATATATATATATATATATATATAAGCGTAGATGTCAAGAAGAAATATGTCAATGGGAAATAAAAACATGAAATTATTGCATTATAAAGAATAAATAGCATAAATAGCATTATGTAAAGATTTAGCTTTGAATGTTAAAACTGAATACCACATTTTGATATACATTTCGATACATATCGTACCCACATTAATTGAAAAGTCAATCTATACACGTCAGCAAATTTTATAATATATTTACTGGTATATAATCATTTAGTAACTGTATCACGAGCTCTCGCATTATATTGCCGGTCATTATAGGCTCAACACCGTTCATGAAATAAAATTACAATAATTCGTACAAGTGAGTAGTAACATCAAAACGGCGACTACATTAAATACATCAATAAACATTTCTTTGAATCTTTTGAAAAATATCAAAGAGACATTTAACAAGTTAGTAGCTTACAGTTAACGATGACATCAAGCTGTGTAGTCCGAAAGCCAACTGCATTGGAAACATTACAAATGTACGATCCCGCGAAGTATCGACTAATCGGGGTACTAAACAGTGTTGTGTTAAGTACTTTGGACGAGCCGTTGAACCAGTTGGCGTTGCAGAGAGGGTTGCAGGCGGGGCTTGAACACGTGATTGCGGTAGGGGGCGATGTGTTCTCAGTCACAGTCAACGGACTACTGACTGATACGGTGGCTGACGATGGTCCATCTTAAAGAAAGCATTTACTTAAAAACGTTAAATCGATATGTAAGCACAATTAACATTTAAGCACTCCGTTTTATGAATTGAAACACTGTACACATTTATGGTACATGATATGTGCACTTAATTGGCTGAATAAAAGGTAACAAGGAAATACTAAAAACGCGTTTTTGTTGTACATTGTCGAACTTTAAGTTGAGGTTTTAACAATACAAGTTTTATCAAAATGATCAAATGAAAATAAGTTTTCTTTCTGATGAAATTTTTCTGTAATACTGTTTATGTTGTATTATATAAACTTAACGCAAAACGACATATTCAAACAATACACATTGGTGAAAAATTATGCCTGCATTGTGTAACGGATTTGTTTTTTATTTAAGAAGGTACTTTGTTTATTAATGTCCACATTCATCATCGGTTTGGCGTTTTGGCGCCTCTGATTTGACGTTTTCGACAATTATGCCCTTCCTTACTATTTCATGTTGGCGTGTTCCTTTAATCAGGCAACACGCAAGACCGAACAATGTTAAAATTTGCGCATTTCGTTCCTGCTTGTTCAACACGAAAACTATGAATAAGTACACATTAAGTTCCTCTGATTTGTCGTTCTGGTATTATCACTTTATTTTAAGATGCATGGATTAATGTACTTTGAAATATATATAAATTTTCCATAGTTTGCCATTTGTTAAAATAGGTTTCATAATCATGTGGTACAAAAAAAGTATTTCACAATTTGTAATCTTTGGTAGTGTTGCATGTTGTTTCAGACAAACAGATGTGTTAGCTTTGTAAGGATTTGGAAATATCAAAAAGACGAGCTTTTGCTGAGGGATCAAGGACAAATGTGAAGATACAGTGGGAATCATTTCTTGTTGTTACTGCCAATTTAGGTAAATTGTTATCCCTGAATCAACTCATGCATCAAATTTTAGTTTTTTGTTTAGAGGAAGTAAACCATTTTATATTGCACCTAATTTTTTAAGGACTTTCTTGAATACTATGGCAAATATATATATATATATATATATATATATATATAAATATATATATATATATATATATATATATATATATATATATATATATATATATATATATATATATATATATATATATAAGCGTAGATGTCAAGAAGAAATATGTCAATGGGAAATAAAAACATTAAAATTATTGCATTATAAAGAATAAATAGCATAAATAACATTATGTAAAGATTTAGCTTTGAATGTTAAAACTGAATACCACATTTTGATATACATTTCGATACATATCGTACCCACATTAATTGAAAAGTCAATCTATACACGTCAGCAAATTTTATAGAATTTTTACTTGTATATAATCATTTAGTAACTGTATCACGAGCTCTCGCATTATATTGCTTGTCATTATAGGCTCAACAGCGTTCATGAAATAAAAGTACAATAATTCGTACAAGTGAGTAGTAACATCAAAACGGCGACTACATTAAATACATCAATAAACATTTCTTTGATCCTTTTGAAAAATATCAAAGATACATTTATTAATTTAATAGCTCACAGTTAACGATGACATCAAGCTGTGTAGTCCGAAAGCCAACTGCATTGGAAACATTACAAATGTACGATCCCGCGAAGTATCGACTAATCGGGGTACTAAACAGTGTTGTGTTAAGTACTTTGGTCGAGCCGTTGAACCAGTTGGCGTTGCAGAGAGGGTTGCAGGCGGGGCTTGAACACGTGATTGCGGTAGGGGGCGATGTGTTCTCAGTCACAGTCAACGGACTACTGACTGATACGGTGGCTGACGATGGTCCATCTTAAAGAAAGCATTTACTTAAAAACGTTAAATCGATTTGTAAGCACAATTAACGTTTAGGCACTCCGTTTTATGAATTGAAACACTGTACACATTTATGGTACATTATATGTGCACTTAATAGGCAGAATAAAAGGCAACAAGAAAATACTGAAAACGCGTTTTTGTTGTACATTGTCGAACATTAAGTTGAGGTTTTAACAATATAAATTTTATCAAAATGATCAAATGAAAAGAAGTTTTCTTTCTGATGAAATTTTACTGTAATACTGTTTATGTTGTATTATATAAACTTAACGCAAAACGACATATTCAAACAATACACATTGGTGAAAAATTATGCCTGCATTGTGTAAAGGATTTTTTTTTATTTAAGAAGGTAATTTGTTTATAAATGTCCACATTCTTCTTCAGTTTGGCGTGTTGGCGCCTCTGATTTGACGTTTTCGACAATTATGCCCTTCCTTACTATTTCATGTTGGCGTGTTCCTTTAATCAGGCAACACGCAAGATCGAACAATGTTAAAATTGGCGCATTTCGTTCCTGCTTGTTCAACACGAAAAATATGAATAAGTACACACTAAGTTCCTCTGATTTGTCGTTCTGGTATTATCACTTTATTTTAAGATGTATGGATTAATGTACTTTGAAATATATATAAATTTTCCATAGCTTGCCATTTGTTAAAATAGGTTTTATAATCATGTGGTACAAACAAAAGTATTTCACAATTTATAATCTTTGGTAATGTTGCATGTTGTTTCAGACAAACAGATGTCTTAGCTTTGTAAGGATTCGGAAGGATCAAAAAGACGAGCTTTTGCTGAGGGATCAAGGAAACATGTGAAGATACAGTGGGAATCATTTCTTGTTTTTACTGCCAATTTAGGTAAATTGTTATTCCTGAATCAACTCATGCATCAAATTTTAGTTTTTTGTTTAGATGAAGTAAACCATTTTATATTGCACCTAATTTTTTAAGGACCTTCTATTATACTATGGCATATATATATATATATATATATATATATATATATATATATATATATATATATATATATATATATATATATATATATATATATATATATATATAAGCGTAGATGTCAAGAAGAAATATGTCAATGGGAAATAAAAACATGAAATTATTGCATTATAAAGAATAAATAGCATAAATAGCATTATGTAAAGATTTAGCTTTGAATGTTAAAACTGAATACCACATTTTGATATACATTTCGATACATATCGTACCCACATTAATTGAAAAGTCAATCTATACACGTCAGCAAATTTTATAATATTTTTACTGGTATATAATCATTTAGTAACTGTATCACGAGCTCTCGCATTAAATTGCCGGTCATTATAGGCTCAACAGCGTTTATGAAATAAAATTACAATAATGCGTACAAGTGAGTAGTAACATCAAAACGGCGACTACATTAAATACATCAATAAACATTTATTTGAATCTTTTGAAAAATATCAAAGAGACATTTAACAAGTTAGTAGCTTACAGTTAACGATGACATCAAGCTGTGTAGTCCGAAAGCCAACTGCATTGGAGACATTACAAATGTACGATCCCGCGAAGTATCGACTAATCGGGGTACTAAACAGTGTTGTGTTAAGTACTTTGGTCGAGCCGTTGAACCAGTTGGCGTTGCAGAGAGGGTTGCAGGCGGGGCTTGAACACGTGATTGCGGTAGGGGGCGATGTGTTCTCAGTCACAGTCAACGGACTACTGACTGATACGGTGGCTGACGATGGTCCATCTTAAAGAAAGCATTTACTTAAAAACGTTAAATCGATATGTAAGCACAATTAACGTTAAGGCACTCCGTTTTATGAATTGAAACACTGTACACATTTATGGTACATGATATGTGCACTTAATAGGCAGAATAAAAGGAAACAAGGAAATACTGAAAACGCGTTTTTGTTGTATGTTGTCGAACTTTAAGTTGAGGTTTTAACAATATAAATTTTATCAAAATGATCACATGAAAAGAAGTTTTCTTTCTGATGAATTTTTTCTGTAATACTGTTTATGTTGTATAATATAAACTTAACGCAAAGCGACATTTACAAACAATACACGTTGCAGAATAATTATGCCTGCATTGTGTAACGGATTTTTTTTTATTTAAGAAGGTACTGAGTTTAATAATGTCAACATTCATCATCAGTTTGGCGTGTTGGCGCCTCTGATTTGACGTTTTCGACAATTATGCCCTTCCTTACTATTTCATGTTGGCGTGTTCCTTTAATCAGGCAACACGCAAGACCGAACAATATTATAATTGGCGCATTTCGTTCCTGCTTGTTCAACACGAAACATATGAATAAGTACACACTAAGTCCCTCTGATTTGTCGTTCTGGTATTATCACTTTATTTTAAGATGTATGGATTAATGTACTTTGAAATATATATAACATTTTCCATAGTTTGCCATTTGGTAAAATGACCAGGTCAACTAAGTACATATGTTAATATTTGTTCGATTAAAATCATTCTGAAGGTGAAATGTATTCATACAATATTAACACATTTCCTTTTTCCTATTTGCGATACTTCATACATATTGTTTCTAATAACTGACACGATTAAAGAAGCTTACCGTCGTTTTTAATCGATTAAGTGACATAATTGCAACATAATTCCTAATTCTTGTCACATTCGTCCCAAACTCTTTAAATGTTGAAACTGAATACCACATTTTGATATACATTTCGATACATATCGTACCCACATTAATTGAAAAGTCAATCTATACACGTCAGCAAATTTTATAGTATTTTTACTAGTATACAATCATTTAGTAACTGTATCAAGAGCTCTCGCATTATATTGCTTGTCATTATAGGCTCAACTGCGTTCATGAAATAAAATTACAATAATTCGTACAAGTGAGTAGTAACATCAAAACGGCGACTACATTAAATACATCAATAAACATTTCTTTGAATCTTTTGAAAAATATCAAATAGACATTCAACAAGTAAACAGCTTACAGTTGACGATGACATCAAGCTGTGTAGTCCAAAACCCAACTGCATTGGAAACATTACAAATGTACGATCCCGCGAAGTATCGACTAATCGGTGTACTAAACAGTGTTGTGTTAAGTATTTTGGTCGAGCCGTTGAACCAGTTGGCGTTGCAGAGAGGGTTGCAGGCGGGGCTTGAACACGTGATTGCGGTAGGGGGCGATGTGTTCTCAGTCACAGTCAACGGACTACTGACTGATACGGTGGCTGACGATGGTCCATCTTAAAGAAAGCATTTACTTAAAAACGTTAAATCGATATGTTAGCACAATTAAAGTTTAAGCACTCCGTTTTATGAATTGAAACACTTTACACATTTATGGTACATGATATGTGCACTTAATAGGCAGAATAACAGGTAACAAGGAAATACTGAAAACGCGTTTGTGTTGTACATTGTCGAGCTTTAAGTTGAGGTTTTAACAATATAAATTGTATCAAAATGATCACATGAAAAGAAGTTTTCTTTCTGATGAAATTTTTCTGTAATACTGTTTATGTTGTACATGTATTATATAAACTTAACGCAAAACGACATTTACAAACAATACACGTTGCAGAATAATTATGCCTGCATTGTGTAACGGAATTGTTTTTATTTAAGAAGGTACTAAGTTTAATAATGTCAACATTCATCAACAATGTTATAATAACTAAGTACAGATGTTAATATTTGTTCGATTAAAATCATTCTGAAGGTGAAATGTATTTATACAATATTAACACATTTCCTATTTCCTATTTGCGATACTTCATACATATTCTTTCGAATAACTGACACGGTTAAAGAAGCCTACCGTCGTTTTTAATCGATAAAGAGACATAATTGCAACATAATTCCTAATTCTTGTCACATTCGTCCCAAAGTCTTAACATAAATTAAACCTTTCTGCAGTATGCTTCTTTACCATTACTAGTATGTCAGAAATGTCTGTAGAAGAATGGTCTTCTAAAGATGAAACAATTTTGTGTGAAACTTGTTTACTTTGTTGTGGACGGTACTTACAGGGACATTATTTTCCTGCATTTTCCCCACATTTATACAAGACTAAGACTTGCATATACGTGCATAAGAAATATTCGCCATTTTACTGAGTCTACATTTATGGCATATAAAATAAAACAAATACAAATAGTGTAGTGCAATGTGATAAAATTGCTATGTATATTGCTTCATATTCAGGAAAAGCAAAAGGTAAATCTTTGCACAATTTTTTGAGAATAATTTTTTTTTTGCAGCTTTAAATGAATTTTAAATAAAGACGGTACAACGTTTTGGTTTTGATTACAGGTTATCCGATCATTTGTCTAGATGCCATTTTAATGATAGCCATATAAAAAAATTGAAGACGTTACAAAAGACGTTAGTTTTATATTCATGTGTTACAAGAAAAGTATTTCACAATTTGTAATCTTTGGTAGTGTTGCATGTTGTTTCAGACAAACAGATGTCTTAGCTTTGTAAGGATTATGAAGGATCAAAAAGACGAGCTTTTGCTGAGGGATCAAGGAAAAATGTGAAGATACAGTGGGCATCATTTCTTGTTTTTACTGCCAATTTAGGTACATTGTTATTCCTGAATCAACTCATGCATCAAATTTTAGTTTTTTTGTCTAGATGAAGTAAACCATTTTATACTGCACCTATTTTTTAAGGACTTTCTAGAATACTATGGCGTATATTTACACACACATATATATATATATATATATATATATATATATATATATATATATATATATATATATATATATATATATATATGCGTAGATGTCAAGAAGAAATATGTCAATGGGAAATAAAAACATGATATTATTGCATTATAAAGAATAAATAGCATAAATATCATTATGTAAATATTGAGCTTTTAATGTTGAAACTGAATACCACATTTTGATATACATTTCGATACATATCGTACCCACATTAATTGAAAAGTCAATCTATACACGTCAGCAAATTTTATAGTATTTTTACTAGTATATAATCATTTAGTAACTGTATCAAGAGCTCTCGCATTATATTGCCGGTCATTATAGGCTCAACTGCGTTCATGAAATAAAATTACAATAATTCGTACAAGTGAGTAGTAACATCAAAACGGCGAAAACATTAAATACATCAATAAACATTTCTTTGAATCTTTTGAAAAATATCAAATAGACATTCAACAAGTAAATAGCTTACAGTTGACGATGACATCAAGCTGTGTAGTCCAAAAGCCAACTGCATTGGAAACATTACAAATGTACGATCCCGCGAAGTATCGACTAATCGGTGTACTAAACAGTGTTGTGTTAAGTATTTTGGTCGAGCCGTTGAGCCAGTTGGCGTTGCAGAGAGGGTTGCAGGCGGGGCTTGAACACATGATTGCGGTAGGGGGCGATGTGTTCTCAGTCACAGTCAACGGACTACTGACTGATACGGTGGCTGACGATGGTCCATCTTAAAGAAAGCATTTACTTAAAAACGTTAAATCGATATGTAAGCACAATTAACGTTAAGGCACTCCGTTTTATGAATTGAAACACTGTACACATTTATGGTACACGATATGTGCACTTAATAGGCAGAATAAAAGGTAACAAGGAAATACTGAAAACGCGTTTGTGTTGTACATTGTCGAACTTTAAGTTGAGGTTCTAACAATATAAATCTTATCAAAATGATCACATGAAAAGAAGTTTTCTTCCGATGAATTTGTTCTGTAATACTCTTTATGTTGTATTATATAAACTTAACGCAAAACGACATTTACAAACAATACACATTGCTGAATAATTATGACTGCATTGTGTAACGGATTTTTTTTATTTAAGAAGGTACTGTGCTTATAAATGTCCACATTCATCATCAGTTTGGCGTGTTGGCGCCTCTCATTTGACGGTTTCGACAATAATGCCCTTCCTTACTATGTCATGTTGGCGTGTTCCTTTAAAGACCGAACAATGTTATAATAACTAAGTACAGAAGTTAAAGTTTGTTCGATTAAATCATTCTGAAGGTGAAATGTATTTATACAATATTAACACATTTCCTATTTCCTATTTGCGATACTTCATACAAATTCTTTCTAAAAACTGACACGATTAAAGAAGCCTACCGTCGTTTTTAATCGATAAAGTGACATAATTGCAACATAATTCCTAATTCTTGTCACATTCGTCCCAAAGTCTTAACATAAATTAAACCTTACTTCAGTATGCTTCTTTACCATTACTTGTGTGTCAGAAATGTCTGTAGAAGAATGGTCTTCTCCAGATGAAACAATTGTGTGTGATTCTTGTTTACTTTGTTGCGGACGGTACTTACAGGGACATTATTATCCTGCATTTTTCCCACATTTATATAAGACTACGACTTGCATATACGTGCATTAGAAATTATCGCCATGGTACTGAGTCTACATTTATGGCATATGAAATAAAACAAATACAAACATTGTAGTGCAATGTGATAAAATGGTTATGTATATTGCTTTAAATTCAGGAAAAGCAAAATGTAAATCTATGCACAATTTTTTGATAATAATATTTTTTTTTTGCAGCTTTAAACGAATGTTAAATTAAGGCGGTACAACGTTTTGGTTTTGATTACAGGATATTCGATCATTTGTCTAGATGCCATTTAAATGATAGCCATATAAAAAAAATTGAAGACGTTACAAAAGACGTTAGTTTTATAATCATGTGGTACAAGAAAAGTATTTCACAATTTGTAATCTTTGGTAGTGTTGCATGTTGTTTCAGACAAACAGATGTCTTGGCTTTGTAGGGATTTGGAAGGATAAAAAAGACGAGCTTTTGCTGAGGGATCAAGGAAACATGTGAAGATACAGTGGGAATCATTTCTTGTTTTTACTGCCAATTTAGGTAAATTGTTATTCCTGAATCAACTCATGCATCAAATTTTAGTTTTTTGTTTAGATGAAGTAAACCATATTATATTGCACCTAATTTTGTAAGGACTTTCTAGAATACTATGGCATATATATATATATATATATATATATATATATATATATATAAATATATATATATATATATATATATATATATATATATATATATATATATATATATATATATATATATATATATATAAATATATAAGCGTAGATGTCAAAAAGAAATATGTCAATGGGGAATAAAAACTGATATTATTGCATTATAAAGAATAAATAGCATAAATATCATTATGTAAAGATTGAGCTTTTAATGTTGAAACTGAATACCACATTTTAATATACATTTCGATACATATCGTACCCACATTAATTGAAAAGTCAATCTATACACGTCAGAAAATGTTATAGTATTTTTACTGGTATATAATCATTTAGTAACTGTATCAAGAGCTCTCGCATTATATTGCTTGTCATTATAGGCTCAACTGCGTTCATGAAATAAAATTACAATAATTCGTACAAGTGAGTAGTAACATCAAAACGGCGACTACATTAAATACATCAATAAACATTTCTTTGAATCTTTTGAAAAATATCAAAGAGACATTCAACAAGTAAATAGCTTACAGTTGACGATGACATCAAGCTGTGTAGTCCAAAATCCAACTGCATTGGAAACATTACAAATGTACGATCCCGCGAAGTATCGACTAATCGGTGTACTAAACAGTGTTGTGTTAAGTATTTTGGTCGAGCCGTTGAACCAGTTGGCGTTGCAGAGAGGGTTGCAGGCGGGGCTTGAACACGTGATTGCGGTAGGGGGCGATGTGTTCTCAGTCACAGTCAACGGACTACTGACTGATACGGTGGCTGACGATGGTCCATCTTAAAGAAAGCATTGACTTAAAAACGTTAAATCGATATGTAAGCACAATTAACGTTTAAGCACTCCGTTTTATGAATTGAAACACTTTACACATTTATGGTACATGATATGTGCACTTAATAGGCAGAATAAAAGGTAACAAGGAAATACTGAAAACGCGTTTTTGTTGTACATTGTCGAACTTTAAGTTGAGGTTTTAACAATATAAACTTTATCGAAATGATCACATGAAAAGAAGTTTTCTTTCTGATGAAATTTTTCTGTAATACTGTTTATGTTGTATTATATAAACTTAACGCAAAACGACATTTACAAACAATACACATTGCTGAATAATTATGCCTGAATTGTGTAACGGATTTTTATTTTTTATTTAAGAAGGTACTGTGTTTATAAATGTCCACATTCATCATCAGTTTGGCGTGTTGGCGCCTCTGATTTGACGGTTTCGACAATTATGCCCTTCCTTACTATTTCATGTTGGCGTGTTCTTTTTAATCAGACAACACGCAAGACCGAACAATGTTATGATAACTAAGTACAGATGTTAATATTTGTTCGATTAAAATCATTTTGAAGGTGAAATGTATCTATACAATATTAACACATTTCCTATTTCCTTTTTGCGATACTTCATACATATTCTTTCTAGTAACCGATACGATTAAAGAAGCCTGCCGTCGTTTTAAATCGATAAAGTGACATAATTGCAACATAATTCCTAATTCTTGTCACATTCGTCTCAAATTCTTAACATAAATTAAAACTTACTTCAGTATGCTTCTTTACCATTACTAGTATGTCAGAAATGTCTGTAGAAGAATGATTTTCTCCAGATGAAACACTTTTGTGTGATTCTTGTTTACTTTGTTGTGGACGGTACTTACAGGGACATTATTTTCCTGCATTTTTCCCACATTTATACAATACTAAGACTTGCATATACGTGCATTAGAAATTATCGCAATTGTACTGAGTCTACATTTATGGCATATGAAATAAAACAAATACAAATATTGTAGAGCAATGTGATAACTTGGCTATGTTTATTGCTTTAAATTCATGAAAAACAAAATATAAATGTATGCACAATTTTTTGAGAATAATAATTTTTTTTGCAGCTTTAAACGAATCTACTGTGTTTATAAAGGTCCACATTCATCATCAGTTTGGCGTGTTGGCGCCTCTGATTTGACGTTTTCGGCAATTATGCCCTACCTTACTATTTCATGTTGGCGTGTTCCTTTAATCAGGCAACACGCAAGACCGAACAATGTTAAAATTGGCGCATTTTGTTCCTGCTTGTTCAACACGAAAAATATGAATAAGTACACACTAAGTTCCTCTGATTTGTCGTTATGGTGTTTTGGCGGATTTAAAAACCAGCACCTCAACACGAACGAATTGGCGCGTACACTTAGGTTTCCGGCTAGCTGTCGTGATGGCGCCCTTCAAACCCGCCAAAACGTTAAAGCAATATGATAGAAATCAGCCACCCTAACTAACCAAGAACATGGCTATATCATAAAACTCTCATAGATTTTAATGGATGTAAACTAAAACCGATAACATGTCTAGGAATAACAAATTAGAATCACTTTCAGATGAAGAAACAATTGACTTCAGCAATATTAAATTAGTGTTCGTATTTTATTCGAAAAATCTTCAAAATAGGACATGTACAATGTTTGAAATTCCCAAATAAATGTTTTTGTGTTATTGCATATTGGTTTATTACACATGTATGCTTCTGCAACAAAATGTCCGTATCGGCCTAAAAATTGGGACACAATTAAATTGCTTTGACGAAGTTCATGAAGCATAGGATTGGTTAAGTACTAATAGTTGTTTTAATAAATTGTGTTTGTATTTATACTCATTCATTTATTGTGTTGTTAAATTCAAATGAATGTGTTTACAATAACATGATTTGTATGCACTTAAAGATCTAAATAGTAATTAAATAGGATTAATTTTCAGATAAAAATGGAATACATTTATAAAATTTTGGCAATGCCCAATTGTTAAGTAATTTAACGGTTAAACACAAATAAACCTACTTTCCTATGCCGTGGTATCATGATCTAAACTGTGCTTATTACATATATATACATATATATATGACCATACTTCGATCAATTTTACATTTTGATTTTTTTAAATTCAATTATGTTTTATTGTTTATGATAATAGGTAAATATTGGGAGACGTAAAGATAACAAAATACATGATATTGTCCATACAGAAGAATCAGAAGCATACATGTCATTATGTACAGACAATGCTTTGACTGTTGAAACTGTAGACCACTTTGCATTAGTGTATTTTTTTATATATATTTCGATACATATTTGGCCCACATGCTTGGAATAATAAGTTTCAATATGATAAACATGCCATTTCATATTTTGAACAATATTAAAGACACATTCAACAAGTAAATAACTTTCAGTGAACGATGACATCAAACTGTTTAGTCCGAAATTCATTGGACACATAACAAGAGTACGATCCAGCGAAGTATCGACTGACCGGTGTAAAAAAAAGCGTTGTGCTTAATATTTGGGTTGAACCAGTATGCATTGCAGCTAGGGTTGCAGACGGGGCTTGAACAAGTAATGGCGGTACGGGGCGATGAGTTCCCAGTCACGGTCAATGGGCTTCTGACTGATATGGTGGCTGACAAAGGACCATCTGCAAGATGGCCTGTTCTATAAACGAACATGTCATGCGTTGGTAGCTAAGATGTGGACCAGGTTAGAAAACGCACAGATATTTTAGTTGCCATACATTTTTTTTTGCAAAACATAATAAACATGGTTTTATAGTATTGTGATGTTTCTTGCCAATTTTAATTATAATTTTGTACATGCATATTGTCCCAAACCTAGTGTATTTTTGAACAACAAATATCTTTTGGGCGAGACGGGAAATCATTTTTAAGCAAACTTTAAAAGCACGATCAAACTCATGGTTATCTCTCTCTTGATCTAAATGGAACTTTCTAAGTTCTTTGCTGTACTCATGTACATGTTTGTATCGTATCTAGAAACGGTTCCATAGGACAGTAATAGATCAATAATTCCGGAACCATTGACGCTCATATCTTGACTGTCGATATCATACGCGAATACTGCACTCGACAAGACGGAAAGTAGTCCCATACGCTGCAAATTATGTTCTGATCAATGATGCCTTACACTAAGGTTAGGTGGCTTGGGTAAAATTAATCGATATTTCGGACGTTCCGTCTCTACACAATCAAGTGATTTATTGTACACAGCATACAACAGCGGTAAAGTAAAAAGAATGTGCACTTGACGTGACCTTTGCATGTATTTAATCAAGACTATGAACAAAAATGCTAAAATAAAATAATATATTGTAATATTCCAATCAAAAATATATTGATGTCAATTTTGGCCATGTTTATTTCTATTATGTTTAAAACAATTATTAAGATTGTTCACATAAAAATCGACATGAATGAAAGTGGAAGCTCAAAATATTAACTTTTACCAGAATCATCATTTATGTAAAAGAACACACTATGACTTTTTCAAAAAGTGTATACGTTTATTAATCAGAGGTAAAAATAGAGGAGAGATCACAGGCTGTGTGAATATATATGGTCATACTGCGTTCAATTTTACGTTTTGATTTTTTTAACATGACATGAATTGAACAAATTTGTGGCGAATGATATGTTAACTAGAATAAAGGGTAACACGAAATGACTGAAAGGGCGTTTGTGCTGTACATAGTCGAACTTTAAGTTGAGCTTTTAACAATATGAATTTCATAAAAATGATCACATATCAATACATTTTCTGTATGTTGTATTTTTTCTGTAATGCTTTTTCTGTTTTATTCTTTAAACATGACGCACAACAACATTTGCAAACAATACATATTGTTGAATGATTATGCATGCATTGTGCAATGGAAATTTGTTGTTTTGATTTAAGAAGAAACTGCGTTTATAAATTTTCAAATTCATCCTAAGTTTGGCGTTTTGGCGCCTCTGATTTTACGTTTTCGACAATTGTGCTATTTCTTGTTCTTTCGTGTTAGCGTGTTTTCGTTTTGAGCCCTTAAACCAAGTCAACACGAAAGAACGACAAATGTCTCAATTGGCGCATGTTTCGTTCCTGCTTTTCCAACACGCCAAAAGCGAATAGGTACACTGTAGGTCGTATGTGTGCCTCTTATTTGTTTTTCTGTTGTTTTGGTGGGTTCAAACGTCGCCAGCACGACAATACAAAAGAATTGGCGCGCACACTTTGGGTTCCGGCGAGCTGTCGTGATGGCGACCTTCAAACCCTCCAAAAACGTTATAGTTATATTGTAGTATCTAGCCACCTTAACTAATCAACAACACGGCTTTTTCATAAAACTCTCAT
Source organism: Dreissena polymorpha (assembly GCF_020536995.1). NCBI lineage: Eukaryota > Metazoa > Mollusca > Bivalvia > Myida > Dreissenidae > Dreissena > Dreissena polymorpha. The sequence continues at coordinate 31,114,147 of NC_068366.1, read as the reverse complement.
AGAAATTAATGGAAGCAAAATAACATCGATAATATGTCAATGAATAGCAAATAAGAATCAAGTTCAGAAGAAGAAACACTTTACTTCTGGCATGTTAAATAAGTGTCCTTTAAATACCGCACATGAATTAAATAGGTATACTGATATACTTACACTGCACGTTCATTGTGGTTAACCCAACGATGAATGCCAAAGGCGAGGTGACATAGACTTGGCAATAAATTGTTGCTGTATTCCAGTCTCGTGTTATATTTGTCAACGTTATGTTTTGTTGATATGTGTTTCCAGATATCGCATTCGATGAAGTCCAGCTGTAGGTACAGTCGGCTGAGGAACATGTTGAAAGTTTGCACCGAAGAGATAGGCTGCTGTTTTCAATCACCGGCCGATTGCCAGTTATCGAAACAGATTGATCTAAAATAGACATTTGAATTGGTTATGGTTTTTATGCTTATTAAGGAAACGAAACCAGCCAAAACTACACGTCCTAAAATAAATGCCAACAATTTTGCGTTATGTACAAGTATGACTGATACTTTATTGGTTTGACATTCGAACGAATTATATTTATATGTATTGCTTGCATTTAATAGAATGCATATCTACATATCGGGTAATTAACGTCTGCTTCGTCCGAAAAGCAATGTTTACCTGGCCCAAACTGATTAGATATATTAATGTATACAAGAAGCACTAACATAGTGTTCACAATTTACACAAAATAATGTTTCTATCACAGGAAAACATTCACTTTTGTTGATCGTCTTGTAGAAATAAGCGATTTAATAATATGCATGCAACTTAATGTTGACCGTTCGCGGAAATATTGCACATATTTCTGGAAAATACGACGACTTATACCTATCCTATTCTTAGTACTAAAAGTGATTCATATTGGCTGTAGATAGGCGAATTCAAAAAAAGATGCATAAATGAATCAAATGCAAATAAAATACGCGTCTTTATATTAGCCATCCCCCCCGACCTGAGTTTAAGAGAATGGACTATAGGGGACGGACTCTGTCAGTATGAATGCTAAAACAACTTGTAAAAATAAATAAATATTCTCTATACTTTAATACAAGATAATATTTGCGTTCTCCGGGACATCGCAAGAAGCAAACAAGTCAGAAACCACGAACTTTGGAAATTCAAGCACATAATTTATATCGACGATATCTTATCAAAACACTTGACAGGAAAAAAACGCATTTTGATATCAGTATGAGATCGTATTATATTTCATATGTGGCTATAACAACTGACTTTATATTAAAAATAAGCTTTCAGTAAGCGCATTTAAAAAATAGAAACTTCAACTGAAAAATAAATTGTCTCCAGATTGAATATATTTTTGAGACATAACATATACATGTGCATATACTTTTAAGAAGATGATATTGTTCATTTTAACACACACCTCATGAATGTATAATAATTACCATTATACGACAAAAGACAAATTTGCATTTGTTGAATATAAAGATACTGTAGCCCACAGATGCCTGACAAGGTCATTTCTTCATATTCGTCATTTATACAATCTAAAGTCAAACGCGTGAAATACACGTGAGAATAAATGTAAACAGCTTTTGAGAGAAAAGTGTACAAAGAAACTAAACTTAACAATATATATTAATATACGTAATATAATCAATGGCAAGATTTAATAAATGATAGGTTTTTTTTTCTCTTCGCATTATGCCTGTACAAAATGATTTCTAAATTTTGTCAACATGTCGACAAATCCTGTATCGAGTCTGTCTAGTTGAAGATTTTACATTATATACTATATATACACAATTATATAATGTGTTTAATTACACCACATTATAAATCGACTGATATCATATGCGTATCATCGTATCTTTACCAGCTTAATTATTTCAGTCTACCTCTTAATAAAAATATTACGAGATTGTGACGGAGAGAAGAGTGCTCACAAACTATGATTACATGTCTTATATCAATCGTTAGCTTAAATAGAAGAATACATACACTGTCAGATTTCTGGCTCTTGGCATCGTGTCTTTTCAAACTTTAATGTAACTAGTTGAATCAGGTCCATCAAATACAAATAGAGACTATGTAAGGTATACGTGAACAGCGTGAATATATTTCCCATTTGTATAATGTATGACAGCAAATGACAAGCGATCACAGATTCCTTACTCAAACGTAATGTCCTAACAAACTCAATTCCAATACGGAATAACTTTTGTTAAAGTATCGTCACCTAATTCAAGATTTAACGAGACTATTTTGCATGGAGTACTGTACGTTGAGGAATATATATTATTTTCCATTTTTCCATTTGTTAAAATGACCAGAGTTAATAAACTGTGAAATGCCTTACTTGTGTCATCGTATCGACACAATTTTAATTCATTTCTTGTCAAATGTGGTCCATTAAATACACATGTTAATATCTCTTCTCTGAAAACATTCAGAAGGTGAAATGTATTTATACACTACAAACACATTTCCTAAGAGCGATACTACAAATATATGCTTTATAACGTACAAGAGTTAGGTAGCTTATCGTCGTTATTATACGATAAAGCGACATAGCTGCAACTTAATTCCTTATTCTTGTCACAATCGTCCAAACTCTTTACATATAGTATACCTTATTTCAGTATGCTTTTTCGTTGCGTATATTGACATCGTGGGTTCAATGTTAAAGTTGATTTACAAATTTAAAATAATAAAAACAACCACTACATATTTTTTAAACGCACAGCAGTGGACGTCTTTTCTATATATCTGCTAAATAAGTGAATGGCTAACGTGCGCTGCTTTTGTAAATTTTAATTTAAGTAAAACCTGTTCTGTAACATAATCTGGGTATTTTGTTCCATTTTGGCTCCATATACATGTCCATGATAATTTCATACATACAAAAGGATATCGATTGCAAATATAAATATTGTTAAAGTGATAGGCTTCAAGCGATAACTTATAGAAATTGCATATTCGATCATGTTTGTGCTGGACAAAGAACAAATAACAAAACAGCAGAATGCTCACTATAGCCACAATCCACTCCAACATCTTTGTTATGACCGCAGTTGTTCAAACCCCAGCTTCTGGCCGGGCAGTTGAACAAACTCGTCTCGGTACCACTACAGTGCACGTCATCCAGCCATATTGGATCGGTACCTTGGCCATAATCGGCCTGAGGCCAGACTGCAGCCTGGAACATGTCCCTACTAAGAGATGAGTCATTGAAATAAGAAGTCCGATCAAACAAGCCTTAATGTTAAGACCGTCACAATGTTACAAGCTAGCGTTTATGAAATTAATAATCTAAACATGTCTTGCTCCCCATTTTCTAATGTCTGGTTTTTATACTTGTGCTTATTTTGATCATTGAGAGAGAAATAACAAGTAGATAAATATTTATACCAACGAATTTCCTTTGTTTGTCCCTGTATTTACAAATTATCGATGCCTGTCAATTAAACTTCAGAATCCAAAGAACAATTATCCACAACTTTAACAACAGAACATCAATTATAAATATACAATTATTATAACTGGGATCGCCGACTTTGAACGGTTCAAACCGGATTCGCATTCGTGATTTAATCCCTACGCATCTAAACTTCCGGCCGAGGGTTATTCAACAACAAACCATAACGTACATGAATTATTTCTTACATAACGTATACTCTTCTCCCAATAAATATTGTCTGGCCTGTCAAACCACTTAATAATCAGATAACCAACGCATGGTCCTTCACAGTTATTGCCTGTACGAGGGGGCGGATGCGAGGTTATTATTAACACAGGATTTCATCGGATTAAACTTTTGTTGTTGGGAAATTACGTTCAATGTTTCAAAATTGCATATATGCACGAACACAGTTACGACACATATTTTTGATTTATCAATGTTATATAATGCAATTTATCATATTCAATAATTTGTGTAGAATTCAGAAAATATACAACCACAAAGAAAGCTAATGCCCAAATTATTGTGAAATTGTTTACCTGTTATGTCACCAAACGACAGCACAGACACGTAAATATACAAATAAGACAGCAATTTTTGTACTACACGTCTAAAACTGCCTTTCCATTTTATCAATCTTAAATCTTCAACAAAAAATGAAACCCCGCCAAACAAAAGAATGAATATTGTAATTATTGTTAAAGTCATTTTAATCTAAAATCAAAATGTTTCCCCTAGGGGTGTGATAAGGAATCGTCCCGTAAGCATTATTTGAATTAACTTATAGGACCACAATATGCTACTAAAAAATAAATACCTAAAGCATTTTGCGAGATTTGTTTTAGCTTCTTAATATAAGCATGCAAGGGTAACATATTCTTACTGGGCGGAACAATTTGGATCCCTAGGTAATGACTGGAACACACTTTTTGAAAGAAATAGTATGATGTTAAATACATAAACTTATCTTCTGGGAATTTTTAAAGATTTTACTGCATACATCTGAGGGAAATCCCCTATCCCAGGACGTGGTTAAATTTTACCCCATGGTAGGCGATTATCATATGATGTTACATTAGTATACCATACATCTTGGCATTGAGATTTAATTATAACATACTTGTTAAGAGTTCACTTTATACATATAAAGATACAGTGATAAAATCGGAGAAACCATTGTTGAAACTCTGGCCATGACACGAACTACCTTGTTAGCGAACCCCTTCACAATTGTACATAATAAATACCAATACACTGTGCCTAACGGTTTAAGAGAAGAAGATGTTTAAAGATATCCCTACATACATATAAGGAATGGAAGATATAACCAGCAGTCCACAGTTCATCTGGAAGAAAGTTGCTTACTTGTCATGGTCGATTGCATGTGTTGCTGAATAACACCTGTGCATGTTTCTTCCAGATTCCACTGGTAAAACCGATGTTATCGCTACACATTAGGTCAAAGATCAATAAAGTGAATTGTTGGACATCTCAATTGAATGCGTTATATATTTGTCAGTTTAAAAAATGGTATTCTTTAAATATGGTATCAAAATTATACTAAGGAAAGTACCTTTATGTACAAATACTTTGTAAAACTACCTGACACACATTCGCATTAATTATGATTTGAATATAAAAGTGTTTAAATGTATTCTTACTGAAGATTTGAAATGCAATATTTTTTCATTAATTAACGGCAATTATGCTGAGATAGTTAGCTTTCGACACAAATGCAGGCGCATAGTAATTGAAATGCATATTTTGTAAAATAAAATGTGTTGGAATGTGAATAAATCAGGGAATAAATCTGGGAAAAGTGGGAGATCTGGGCAAAATAAAACAAAATTAAATCCCAATCGCTTTGGATTAAGTATTCCACTGCGATGACCCATGTTATATGCCTTAGTGTTTGTGTTAGTCATTTGTTTTTGTTTTGTGTGGACATGTAATTATATGATTATTTGTCACTTGCTTTCAATTAAAGACTGTTTCTGCAGCTGGATTTTCATTGTATTTGTGTTTTGAAAAGCTCGTTTTGAAAAGCATTTTTAAGATTACAAATAAAATAAAATTATAAATATAATATACAATGGCATTTGTTTACCAAACAAAAACGGAACTTGATGTGCAACTTGATATTTTTCTTCTTTAAATTGATTGATTATAAATGTAACATGATGGTTTTTTTAAAGTAATGATTAATGATTAACTTGCTTTTTTTATTATTAATGGATTTATTGCTAAGTTTTGGTTTACACGTGTTCATTATATGTGCAAGAAAAATCATTAGCATATGTAAATCTGTCATTTTGTTTTTTTAACACTTTTAAATATATCTTGCTATATACAAGTTGAGACAAACAACATATACAAAGTTGACCTTTGACCTCATGAAGAAGAAAAGCGGCAAACTATAGATAACTCTTACCCGATACGCATGATATTAGAAACTTGGTGCAAAACCGGTAAACAAACCAACATAATTAACACCAAGCCTCTCGTCATCGCGGTTTCGGAGAGGATTTTAACAATATTCATTACATAAATATAAGGAATATAAATTGCCACCAGAGCGTTTTTAATGATGACCCATTGAGCATGTTTTGAACCCTATGGGCATGATTTGAAGAAAATTGTTGTAAATTACCCGTGACAATGTTGCATAGACAGTAAGAAGCACTTGAACGTTGTGGTTTTAGGATCAACTTTGGCTATATGGATTTAAAAGCAAAAAAGAGTTAAAGCGGGGCTACTTTTCATCCCAAGGGGCATGGTTTGAACACATTTGTTGTATAATCGCTTTACAATTTAACATAGAATATACTAAGCATTTGAACCTTTAGATTTCAGAGGAGAAATTGTTTTAGTTGATTACTAAATAAATTAAAGGGAAACGCGTTATCTCCATGGGGCAGCTAATTTTTACCCTAGCGGAATTATTTGAACAAATTTGACAAAGAACCAAAAAACGATGTTACATAGAAATTTTTAACTTACTTATTTTGGTCCACACTCAATACATTTCATGAAAAGAAGCAACCCAAAGTGCGAAGCAAAATTTGACGCTCAGAATCTTGATTGGAACAAATTTGGTAGAGTAACATAATTTCTTTCATGTCAGATACCAAACCTCTGGGCTTCGCGGTTTCATAGTTTTGTTTTTAACATTAAGTATACGCATATATGGAAAACAGGTTTGTTTTTTTTATCCCCAGGGCGAGCCATTTTAAACCCTAGGAGATGATTTGAAAAAGGTAGGTAATTTCCATACAATGTTTCATGATAAATACCAAATCTATTGGCCTGCAGATTTCTAAATTTAAATTCCGTTTTTGCATATAGGACGATATTACAAGCAAAACAGCGGATTGATTTTATCAGTTTTAAGTGGGTCGCCCAATTACCACTCATGTAAAGGTTCTGGAAAATCTGCTTAAAGGGCTTCGATAATCGGTTGATGCACATTGTTGACCTCACATAACATAAGACGACACATGCTGGAAAGCCATCCACAACATGCGTTAACCAAGAACACTTTCGGCTGAGATGAGTTTAAACAAGATTATTAGAAGCCGGGTATGAACTCAACAATTATGTTCCTTACTCAGGGAATCCCAGCATTCGACAAACAACTTTCGCATCCCATGGGTCGAAGTAGTCACTACAGACTGTACCCCATGTGTTGTTGTAGAAGATCTCGAGACGCCCCTGGCTAGGTCTTGATCCATTTACTAGTCGCACATGATGGGCTGCAACATGATAAAACTAATAACACGGCGGATATCGCGTAGATAATCAAGAAGAAAACATGCAATCCTTTCTGCATATATTGCGAAAAAGAACTGTACCGTCGTGATTGATGGATTCTGAGTTTTGTTTTGTATGTGACAGAATGTACAGCGGTTATAGTAGGTAGAAAATTACCACAACGTTATAAAATGCATACACATGTTACACGTTCTAGATCACTTTATTCTCGGTATCACTCAATTGACATTATTGTTTTATCAAATTCACATTTACAATATAGAGATAAGGAACTCAAGGGATCGGATGTAATCCCGATAAAATTGCTCTGTTATTACACAACCCAGAAACAATTATATCATACACGATTCTCACGGAGGGGTAGTTTTGAATTAATTGTATGTGTTCTAGATCACGTGACAAAACATTCCAATCTTCATGTTGGGGGCTATTCAAGCAATTTTTTTTATTGTTTAATTACAGCAAAACTGTATGATGATCATAAATAGTAATATATTTATTATTTTTTAGGATTCGGCTTTACATTAAATCAAGTAGTATTTTACCCCAATCAAATAGCAAAAAAATGGTCTTTTTTAAAATAAAATTCGCTCAATATCATTATGGATTGTTTTATTTGTTTAATTTGTTCACCTATGAAAATTTCCTTTATGTTTCATCTTTTCTAAAATTGAAAATTAAAATTATTGACCTCATGTTGTGCATAAGTAATGCGTGCAAATTATCCATTATTATAACACAATGAGTTGAAACACGATGATTTTCAAACCTGTAATGCAAATACCGTTGATATATTAATGATAACAAAACTTAATGACATAAAACACTTGTAAAAAAAACTAAATATAACTATCTTTGTAATTTTTAGTGATCAACTAACTGTTCAAATATATAAAAGTAAAATAACACCGATTATAAATTGAAGATAGCAAATAAGAATCCAAAAGAAGATCATACTCAAACTTTGAATTATACAATCTTAAAATTGTGTTTACATTTTTTTCCTAAGTCAAACATGAAAATAAGACATTTACAATCTTGTAAAATCAAAAATACCTGTATTTTATGGTGTTAGTGAAAATTAATTATTAAGACACATGGGCAGATTTGTGGTTCTGAAACAATCTGTCCGTATCAGCTGACATATCGGAACACAACTAATATGCCGTTATTGAGTTAACGAAACATAAGATTTATATATTTTTAGTTTGATTTTTGTCAGAGTCATCCACTTATTGTTTTGTTCCATACATGAGTTAGTGAAATTACAGTTTACAGTTAACTCCTATATAGCTACATAGAGATGACACGGATGAATAAATAGTATTAATTTAATGATACAAATTGTATTCATTCGTCAAACTTGTAAAATGCACACTTGTGAGATAATTGAACGTTTACGTTAACCGCACCAAATATACAAAATTTAATAAGTTGTACACTGTAAGTTAATTTTTATTGATCCACCAAGAGGGAGGCTGATTATCTAAACCACAAGAGGAAAGCCCATAGTAGTATTTTTTTATATAATATTATATATATATATGCTATAATAGAAACAAGGAGTACAATTTCATTTGCCGAAAAGCTACACCATCTTTATATCATTTTGTTTAGTATTGATGCAGATAAGAAAAGACCAAGTTTTGTTAATCATTGTTTGTTGTACAATACAATATACGCACTTAAAGAGCAATGCTAGGTCTCTGGTATTATCCATAGTAGAAGACAAACAATTATTCTGAAAAAAGTCAGATACTTCCTTTAAATTTGATTTATTTATGGATGGTGGAATTTTGGAATGGTAAAATACACCAATTTTATCAAGATTCAACGTTTCCAATAAATAATTGTATTTTATATTGTTCTTATTGATGAGTTTACATTCTATAAATGTGTTGATGCATATGTAAACAAAGTGTGTGCGCGCATACTAGTGTCGGATTAAAATACCGTTTAAAATCATGTATTTCCGTGACTGATCGAAAGAGGTGGTTTTTGAAAAATGGAAGTGGGAAATACATGTAGGTTATTTCATATTCATGTCGATCAGTCACTGAGTATGGTCAATAAAAGTGATATTTCATATAAAAGCGCTCTAAAACTTCCGTCTCTAAATACAGATTAAAAGTCACCATCTAATACAGAATTTTATTTTTCATTTTCAAAATTCTTTAGAGGGAGGACCTACAAACCCCCTGATTGCAGGAGGGGGCTACAACCTCCCGCACCTTCTCCATTCGCCCCCTCGTTAGTCAATAACAATCGTTGATGGGAAATTTCGCACCCCCCCCCCCTTTTCAAAACCCTAACTACTGACCTGTATTGGAAAAATCAATAATGTAAAAATGACATGTACAATCTTGAAAAAGCCAAAATAACTGTTTTGGTGTTATTGCAAATTGGTTCATTCGACAGATAGACACATTTCTGTTTCGGAAACAAAATATCTGTATCGGCTTAGACATACGGACACAATTAATATGCCGTAAATTTCATAAAACATTAGAGTATTAAAGTACCTATACTTGTTTTTATTAATTTGTTCGTATTTATACTCATCCATTAATTGTGTTGTTAAATATATATGAAGGCCTTTACAATAATATCGTTTGTATCCACTTAAAGATAAAAAGAGTTATTTGATATGATTAATTTTATGATAAAAATCCAATACATTTATACAATTTTGTCAATGCACACTTGTGAGGTAATTTACGTTTACGCTTGCAAACAACACGGGTATATAATTTTTTATGCAGGTGTATCGTGATCTAAACTGTGCTTTACTACACAATTAAATAAATCAAAATCGTTCGAAAGTCTATAAGATAAAGGGGACAGACTGGCTAAGCAAGTTGTAAAGAATTCGATAGTATGCACTGATCAAGACCCACCAAACCTTCGCATATTGTCTCAACAAATATTATTGTCCACCAAGAGTCCTTTAAATGCCGCACGTGAATTAAACAGGAATACTAATATACTTACACTGCACGTCAATTGTGATTGATCCACCAACGATGAATACCAAAGGCGAATTGACGTGGAGTTGGCAATAAATTGTTGCTGTATTCCAGTCTCGTGTTATATTTGTAAACGTTAAGATTTCTTGAGATGTGCGTCCGGATATCACTTTCGATGATGTCCATCTGTAGGAACAGTTAGATGGGGTACATCCTGACAGTTGGCACCGAAGAGATAGGTTGCTGTTTTCAATCACCGGCTGATTGCCAGTTATCGAAACAGATTGATCTAAAATAGACATTTGAACTGGTTATGTTTAATGATAATTAAGGGAACGAAACCAGCCAAAATTACACGTCCTAAAATGAATGCTAATACGTTTACGTTATCTAGACTAATTAAATGTATATGTCGTCTTTTTAAATAAATGCATATCTACATATCTGATAGATACCGTCTGCTTCATCCGAAAGGCAATGTTTATCTGACCCAACTGATAAGATATATTCATGTACACAAGAAACACTAACATATTGTTCTCAATATTCACAAAATAAAATAAAAATTAAATAACCATTTATCAATTAGGTCCCCCCCCCGACCGGAGTTTCAGGGAATATTTCCGTTTTCCGCGACATCGCAAGAAGCAAACAAGTCAGAAACCACGGGCTTTGAACATTCAATCACATAATTTATATCGACCATATATTCTCAAAACACATGACAGGAAAGAACGAATTTTGATAGCAGTTTACGATCGTATTAACTTCCATCTGTGGCAATAACAACTGACGTTTTATTATATAAAAGCTTTCAGTGACCACAATTTAAAAAATAGGACTTTCAACTAAAAAATAAATATCGTCTCCACTTAAATATTTTTTTCAGAAAGATTACATACATGTACATATACTTTTGCGAAGATAATAATGTTCAACCTAACGCAAACCTCGTGAATGTATAATAATTGCCATTATACGACAAAAGATACATTTTCATTTGTTGAACATAAATATACTGAAGCCCACAAATGCCTGAGAAGCGCATTTCTTCATATTCGTTACTTATACAAGCTAAAGTCAAACGCGTGTGAAACACGTGAGAATTAATGAACACACTTCTGAAAGAGAAGTGTACACAGAAATTAAACAATAAATTTACCATATGCAATATATTAAATGGCAAGAGTTAATAAACGATAGGGTAAATTTCTCTTTGCATCATACATGTAGTTAGGTCAATATACACTTGGATGTCCCAAATATTGAAATTGCTACAAAAGGTATTTTGACTGATTCTGGTAGGGTAAAAGTTACTTTATAGCATATAAAAAAATACCGAATTTAGACCTCCGAAAATTAGTTTTTTAAGATGGCCTCAAAGATAGCCGTCAAAACCTGTTTATGATCATAACTATGTAAATATCCACTCAAATATTATTTTTTGGTGTCTAAACCTAGGTTTTGGGGCTCAAAGAACACTTTAAGATCATCAAACACAAGTCCGTACCTGTTGACTCAAAGGTGATGATTTCTATTTCAAACACCATAGTTTTGGAGACAAGGAACGCTTTGATTTAATTGTTGACATCACTAAGATGTTGAATAATCTTGAAATTCAATTTCTCACATTCAGCTGTCTACAATCACCTGATACACAATTACCTTTGTCCATAACATTTGTCTCAGAGCGTAAAACTATCGGTGTCGTCCTACGCGTCTTCAGTAAAGACCTCTTGTGAAATATTTGGAGTGTCAAAGTTTTCAGTTTGGCAAGGGTTACATACAGCAGTGAATGGGATTTTATAGCGTCTGCAGCTCTATCGATAGCATTTTCATCCTACATAACCGTAACAATGGATGATTTTCAACTGTTCTTAAAGTGCAGCGTGGTTTTGGAATGATTGGAATTTAGTGGTCGTTTTACTGTTTCCATCCCTATTCAGTGGGTGAAATTGTATTTTCTAACCCCATTAACCATCATTTCATGATTTGATAGTATACGCGTTGGCTTTAATATACTGTTGCATGTGATGTAGGGTTTAGTCGCTCGGGAGTGACGAATGTTTCGGCAGTAGCCACTTTCACTGTGAAAATATATTGGCGCAGTCATTCTACGGAATCATCGGACTTGCCACCAAACAGATCGACCATCACGCATTTGTCAATATTTGATATTTCCTCCTTAGACTTGTTTGGAAGGAGAATTGAACTGCCACGTGACTTCATGATAGGAACAGGTTTAATTAATTTCCGAAAAACTAACTTTTTACCGATTCCGAAAATCCTTACAGTTGAATCTCAGGCTCTGTTAGCATGAACAAAGAGCAAATCATTGCCCACTTCGTCTCCTCGAAGTTCTTTCAAAAGGTTTATAATATGCACTTTGTGTTTCTTTGACTGTTTACATCAGAGTGGAAGTAGATGGTCTTATGGTCACTTTCGAAATAATAAAGGAGCAAGTTCAGTAAATTTGTATTCTCGCCGATTAATGTTTTTGGTGCAATGACCGGGTCGTTCCACTGTTGCTTTCACAATATCAACGTCTTAATCCTCAGGAGATACAACGACATAACATCCCGTTTTAATCAGAGCTGTGCTGATCAGAGCAATCATGACTGTCTTGTTTTTGCCACGAGACAAAAAGTCCTCCCTTTTGCATGACCATTCTGTTTGCCTGAGCATTCTGTTTCTTTGGTGAAACTCACAATAAGATTCACGTTTTTCCCTCGTCTCTGGTGTGTGTTGTTTTTGATAGAAATACCGTCTTCGTAATAATCAATACCACTGTCGCTTGGCCATAATGCATTACAGTAAAGGCTGCATAAGACTTGCCCTTTTTCTATGATAAACAATTAAGCAAAGAACCAGCATCAAGCACGTAATAATCTGTTTCGGGAATATAGTTCATTACAGCCTCTCATGATGCGTTTTCTGCATGATCGCGAATAGCCAGAATGATCTGAGGCTTGTTTGCTTTACGAAGTATGTTCTTGGCTCCAAATAGGGAAGGATGATGGGGGCTCTGTTCATACGACAATACATTTTCAAGGAAAAGATCTCCAGATTTTGACATTACCTGGAAACGTTGGAACACAAATGCGGAATAAATATCAAGGTCTTTAGCAATCTTAACAGCGGAGCTTTTCCCTAAAGCGTTGGCTGCACTGTCTGTTCTCTTAAATTTATAAGCAAATGCCGAATTTCCTATGCTACCTCTTACGTTCCTGTGTCAAACCTCCTGAAAGCATGCACGTTCACATCTGACCCAGCCACTATCCCACTGACAATGTTTCTTAGAGTAGGATCATCTGCGTAGGGTGAGCAGTTTTGAATTTGTGTCTGCATTTTCTCGTGATCAAAAGTATCTCTTTTTATGCGCGCCTCAGTTTAGTCTTTGTGTTGTGGGCTTGTAGCATATACCAGGTATAAGAAATCCTGCATCGCAAGGAATTGTATTTTCTCGGTCATCCCACTGTCGCGAATTAGGCCACCTGTGCTCTTAAGAGATCTCATCAATGATTGCTCAATGACAATACCACTGCTAAGCGCAGACAAGCACTGATTGCTCCTAGGAAAAAACGTGAAAACCATTAACGAACTTTCGATAAACGTCTGGATGCCTTTCCTCTAGACTACTCATTTGCTGAAGATAGCAATAAGCAGATCGTAGGTAATTGCAGCAAAGACGGATAGACCGTCGGATAATGCCTGCAAATGCATCAGCCAACACCCGGTAAGATCCGCCTTGATCAACATCCCTGTCTTGCTTACCATAAGCTGATAATTCAGCCATAATTGGCTTGTCTTTGATGTCTTGGCAAGTTCATGTTTTTTCTTCTCTGTAGCCGTCTCGAGTTTAATCAGAATCTCAGAACATGTAGCATCAGCTAGTGTCGTCTCGCCCCTAAGAAGGGAAGACTACAACTTCAGCTTATAGTAAGCTGGGAAGATACTTCTGGATCAGAGAGTTCTGAATCTCGGGATCTGCCTGTGTCATTTCGGCTATAAGCTGTATGTGTTGGCACTTGTCAACATGAAAATGGCCACGCAAAGCCCTCTGGACAGCTTTCCCTGTCGTAATTTGCACAATTACATTTTCCCCATAGACAGTGTCAAGCATGTTTTTTTTCAGACCGGTTCCTTCCAAGAGGGATCAATGCCCCCCCCCCCCCCCCCCCTGCACGTTTTTGAGTGTATGTAAACAACCCGACATCAGAACAATGTTTTTCAGGCAACTATTTTGTGGCGCGTCAATGATGATTTCGGCAGCCTTTCAATACAAGGATTGGTCAAACGTTACACTGGCGAGAAGGTTGTGCTTCATGGCAAGTTTGCAAACAAAGTCTTATGCTGACAGAATGCACGATTTGTCCTCACAGTACATATTGATCATAGACAAGAATTTGACTTACGATTACCCAGGGTGCTGGCTTCCATGATGCAAAATATACATCATTTCCTGCCAATTTGGTAATGCCTGTCTGAAGCTGAAGGATACTTCAACAAAATATCGACCTTCTTGTCTAGAAATCGCGACAGGTCCTCGAATAATATCTCATTAGAAACATGCCTTGCCAACCGGTAATCACATATAGGAATTTTTGTCTTATTTCTAGTGTTTAGCTAGGATGTCTGTTTTCGCGGAATCAGAAAGTTCCTCCGTGTTCCGGGGATTATAGATGTAATGATACCCATCACATGAAAAGTACCGTTCCCGTCAATGGTGATAATAGTGTGGTTAACTTCATCGGCGGCAAAGGGAAAAGACATCTCCAATAAATCTATATCACTATCCAGGACATTAGTTTCCACACAATTTGCTGCATTTTTTCGAATCTCATACCGTATGTATATGGGCCCAATATAATGGCATTGTTGACACAAACTTACAAAAATGTATCAGGCAGGGTTTAGGGCACGCAGGTCTGATATGTTTGTACAATGGTGGTCTGTATTTATATTTTGTTGTTTATGGCGCTTGACCTTCAATATCGGACGTTTGTAAAGAAGGATTTGCTGGGGATTAATATTTAAAAAAAAACATGAAAAACTATTTATTATACAATTAGGTAAAAAGAATAACACGTTAAAGTCAATAGTTATGCACTTGCGGTCATTGTGTTAGCGGCCATTTGGGCGCAATGATGGATGTCTCTGTTCCGTAATATACTAATATATTTGTTTTATATGAAGGTGTTATTTGACCCCCGAAACTTAAGTAAAGACACCAAAATTCAGTCCACGGTTTATGCCCGATTCTTTAGTCAGATAGACTTGAGCCCTTATCAGCAATACAATAATGTTCTGTAGTTGTTAATGAGATAACATGCTAAGATTTATCCTTTGAGAAGGTTAACCAGAGAAAGTGATTTATTGCTGCTAACCCCAAGTCTTCCAGATAACCCAAATATCTGCATCATTTTGTGAGTACTTGGTTGTGTGTGTAGTGAGATGTGATGAGTCCATAACCATCAACCTACTCTTCGGATATGTAACTAACTGTCTGATAATGGATTTTGAGAGATATAATACTTCTTAACCCATTAAGCCCTTATGACGCCTTGGGTAATCAATTCATTAACTCATTCATCCCTGAATTTTCATATATAAATTTGAAATCTCGTGAATATGAATTAGCTAAAATGTAAAAAACAATAAGGCGATTTTCATAATTTTTGTTTAGTCTTTAATATTTTTTTATTCTTTGGGAACACGTTGGCAAAAGAAAATAATCCTGATTAGGCATCTCATGGAAAAGACGACTCAATGTGTCATCAGGGTTAATGGAGTTAAGCCCTTGTGACGCCTTAAATAGTCATTTTCAAATACAGTATACACTTATTAGAAAGCTCATATAGGGTATTCTTTACTTGCGTATGAGAGACCCAAGAATCAACAGATAACATGAATAATTTAGACATTTCAGTAATTAAATATTCATAAAATATAAAATTTTCATTGAATACTCAGGACTTATGCCCTAATCAGTCAGCTCCTGAACGAACTGTGTGATCAGGTTATACTGTATTTGCATATGCATGACAAAAGGATAACCATTATCTTTTCCATCAAAAAGTACATAAGGCGAGTACCGTGTTTTATTTTACTATTACAGCTTTTAAATATTAATTAGTTGTAATAAACCTTTCCCTTCATGCACATGCAAACATCATCAATTTTAATGATAAATTTTGACATTTTAGCTCATAAACATTTATGAAGTATCCAAATTTTCAAACACATTTTCAGGACTGAATGAGTAAAAGCCTTGATAGTGGAATAAAGAAAAAATCTAAGATTTTGAGACCTGAAGACATTTTATTGCTATTGACCAATATGCACCTATAATAATTTGTGTTGACCAAATTTTATATGTGGAACTTGCTTACCCATTTTGCAAAAAAATGTGTTTTTGTCGTAAAAAATACAAACTTGATATATACTTTAGGATGTGTGTTTTAACAAACAGCGAAGAAGCCATGTGATTAGGATCTGCACTGTTTGCCTTGATCGTGGCAGCAAACGGGTTAATTTGAAGATGACAAAATAAATAATGCAACTTGCCTATTTTTTATTAATTAACACAAACAGAAATTATTATCGTCATATACAAATACCCAGTCTGTGTTGCATGATCTTAGTATACACATATATGTACTTTCCAAAGACATGTCAAGGCATCACAAGGGCTTACATTGGTTTAATGTGAATGTTGCTATCGACAAATATGTATGTTTTTGTCTTACATCAATGCTCTTTCAACACATTGTATGCTTGTATATAATGGTGGTTATTTTGAAATGTCATCTGCTAAAGATTTAAATCATGATTTTGAAAATCTAAGAAATATTGACCTTACTTCAAAATAGTTTGGCTCTTAGATCAGACCCTATAATGTAAGGCCTGCTGTTTACTTTTTAGGGATTTTCAAATACCGGCTTTGAAAGATCTTGCGATCCTGAACAGCAGCGATGGTGCACATTTGATTAAATTTGATGAGTTGAGAAGATTCTTGGATACAAACAGCCTTCCTTCTGAGAACCGGATTTTCAGTGGAAACACATTTCGATGGCTAAAATGTAGGGAAAAGTCTGTCAAGCAAGTAGATGGAAAGCCAGCGTTAAACACCCAATGTGTCATTAGTTATTTCTTTGCGCATGCTGACCAATACCAGATTTGTCATAAAGTTTCAAATGAGATCCAGAGAAAAATTGTGCATGAAGAATCTGACACTGCAGCCTCATTGTCTTCAATTAAAGTTTAGATATACCACTTCTATTCTCCCTCGAGATACAAAATAATCACACTGCACGATGGTTATACAAATGAATATTCGGACCAGGAGTGGAAGAAAATCTTTTTTTTTTAAATTTCATTTCACGAGATCCCATGCTGTTAATATAGCCACTAAAAGTTACGAACCAATACTACGCAAGAAAATCATGGTTTTAGAACCAATACAGAAACAAAGTAAAATGGCAGATACTCTCCAAGCTGAATCAAAAGTTGAAGTTATGCGCCGTATCAAAATAATACAAACAGCTGGAGAGGTTGAGAGTTTGTGTATAAATGGGAGGCAAGTTCACAATGATGCCATATTAGAAACTGACATACATGTGTAAATTCCTGCAAGATTGAAATGCTATGTGTAGATTTTACAAAGAGTTGCGTTTATAAAGCTGAATTCCATGTGAATATCGAACAGCAGGAAACTGATGTTTCTGATGTTATTACATGCTTAACATCATTCATTGAGAAATCCCACAAAGACGCATGTGTAAAAGTACTGTTCTTTGAACCTGGAACGATGAAATCATACACAGTTGAGAATGGATCAAAATTAAGGTTTCAAATGCGAGATGATATATTACTTGGCAAATTGAAAGAAAAGACCTTGTATATGTGGCAAAATATAGAAACGGATGAAACTGATCAAAGTGATGGCGTAAAGATGTGAAGTTTGCTTTGGTAGTATTACATTAACCCACCTCTCTATGAAATCACTTGATATACTTACAGAGGCTTGGACTCATTATGATGCATTATGCTGGCATTACAGTCGTCTATGATCTTCTGGATATCACAAGTAAGTGGATGAATATAAGAAACACTTAACATTTGCCAATGAGTGCCGTAGTGACCGGATTTGAGTTGACGATTAACTGTATTGTTTTTTTTATGGCTGCACCTTATGTGTGATAAGATAAGGCTCAGCAGTTTACAGCTACTTTGATTGACCGTGGTAGTGATAATAAACACTCAATGGCTAGCCAGATTCTCCAGAAACCCAGAGAATATGGGCATATACCGTGGACTGAATTATTAAATTTGAGTGGATAGTCATTTCCGGTGGCCCGAATTTGGTAAACTTTTGATATGTCATTAAGGAAAATCTACCCAGCCAGGATCAGTAAAACTCCTTTTGTAGCAATTTTTTTTTTTGGGGGGGGGGGGGGTTTATGTGGTATTTTGTCATATACCCGACTAGTATACAAAATGATTTCTTAGTTTGGTAAACATGTGACAAAACCTGTATCGAGTCTGTCTAGTTGAAGATTGTACATTCGATACTATACTTAATAAACCGTCTGACCGCCTATGCATATCATCGTGTCTTTACTAGCTGAATTATTTCAGTCAACCTCCTAATAAAAAATATTACGAGCATGTGACGGAGAGTAGGGTGCTCACACACTATGATTACATGTATTATATCTATCTAATATCAAAAATACATACACTGTCAGATTTCTGGCTTTTGGCATAGTGTCTTTTCAAACTTTAATGTAACTAGTTAAATCAGGTTAACCGAAAACAAAGAGAGCCTAATTAAGGAATACATGAACGTACACAGCATGAATATATTTCCCATTTGTATAATGTATGACAGCTAATGAAAAGAGATCCCAGATTCCTCACTCAATCATAATGTCCTTACGGACTCACTTCTAATACGTAATAAGGCTTGTAAGAGTATCTCCACTTAATTTGAAGATTCAACGAGACTAGTTTGTATCGAGTACTGTACTTTGAGGAAAATATAATATGTTCCATTTTTGCCAATCGCTAGAATGATCGGAGTTAATAAACTGTCACATGCCTTACTTGTGTCATCGTATTAACAATTTTAATTCATTTTTGTCTAATTTGGTCAATAAAATACACATATTAATGTCTCTTCTCTTCTCTTCTCTTCTCAGAAGGTGAAATGTATTTATACACAACATACACATTTCCTAAGAGCGATACTACATATATATGCTTTATAACGTACACGAGTTAGAAAGCTTCTCTGTGTTTGTATACGATAAAGTAACATAAGCGAAACATAATTCCTTATTCTTGTATCAATCGTCCAAACTCTTTACCTGACGTCAGTATGCTTTTTGGTTGCATATATTGACGTCGAGGGTCCATTGTTACTGTTGATTTGCAAATTTAAAAAATAAAAAAAACATTTTGTAAACGAAAAGCAGTGAACGTCTTTCCTAGATATCAGCTACATAAGTGAATGGCTAACGTGCACTGCTTTTGTAAATTTACATTTAAGTAAAACATGTTTTGTAACATATTCTGTGTATTTTGTTCCATTTTTGCTCCATGAACTTATCCATGATAATTTCAAACATACAATAGGAAATCGATTGCTAATATAAAAATTGTAAAAGTGAGTGGCTACAAGCGATAATTTATAGAAATTGCATATTCGATCATGTTTTTGCTGGACAGAGAACAAATAATAAAAATATACAGCAGAATGCTCACAATATTCACAATCCACTCCGACATCTTTGTGATGACCACAGTTGTTGGCAACCCCTCTTGTGGCTCGACAGTTAAACAAACTCGTCTCGGTACCATTACAGTTCAAATCATCCAGCCATATTGGATCGGTACCTTGCCCATAAGCGGCCTGAGGCCAGACTGCAACCTTGAACAGGTTCCTACCAATGATATGAGTCATTGAAATAAGAAGTCTAATCAAACAAGCCTTAATTGTTAAGACCATGACAATGGTACAAGCTAGCGTATATGAAATTAAAAATCTGAACAAGCTCCAAATTTTCTAATGTCTAACTTTCGGACATGTGCTTATTTTGATCGTTGACAGAGAAATAAAAAGTAGATAAATATGTTTGCAAACGAATTTCCTTTGTTTGTCCCTGTATTTAAAAATTATCGACGCCTGACAATTAAACTTCAGAATCAGAAGAAAAATTATCCGAAACCTTAACAACAGAACATCAGTTATAAATATACAATTATTATAACTGGGATCGCCGACTTAGAACGGTTAACGCAAAGCATTTAACGTTCAACAAGGCTTGCGGAAGTAGCACTTACCCAAGAAATAATTTTAAATCAAACGCGTGTCTATATCGATCACACTCAATTGTACATTCAGGCAGAAAATGAGTTAAAATGAAATCGAAATTGGCACATCATGCAGAATGTATCAATAATTCAATATCCGAACACGACACGTACCAAATTTCATATAAATAAAGAAGAACTTCCGGCCGTGGGTTATTCGACAACAAACTATGGGCGTATTTATGAGAGAACTTCACATAAAATAGTACACAAGAAAAATAAGATGCATTGTATAAATCTTAAGCAAATACCGTCTTTAAGTCGAAATAATTCGTGTATGTTATCGTTTGTTGTTGAAAAACTCACGGCCGAAAGTTTAGATAGGTGGTTTCAAATCGCTCGTGCTTCGCACACGTGATTTAATCCCTACGCATCTAAACTTCCGGCCGTAGGTTATTCAACAACAAACTATAACGTACACGAATAATTTTAAAATAACGTATTCTCTTCTCCCAATATATATTGTACGGTCTGTCAAACCACTTAATTATCAGAAAACCAACGTATGGTCCTTCACAGTTATTGCCTTTAAAAGGGGCGGGTGAGAGGTCATTATAAACACAGGATTTCATCGGATTAAACTTGGGAAATTACGTTCATTGTTGACATTTGTTATGTGGATGCAAATTTTAAAATTACATTTCATGCACGAACACAGTTACAACACATACTTTTTATTGATCAATGTTATATAATGCAATTCATCATATTCAATAATTGGGGTAGAATTCGGAAAATTAACAACCAAAAAGAAAGCTAATGCCCAAATTATTGTGTAATTATTTACCTGTTATGTCACCAAACGACAACACAGACAAGTAAAAATACAAAGAAAACAGCAATTGCTGTACTACTCGTCTTACGTTTGCCTTTCATTTTTATCAAACTTAAATCTTTAAACAAAAATGAAAACACATCTAACAAAAGAATGAATATTTTAATTATTGTAAAAGTCATTTTCATCTCAATTTATAATATTTTCCCAAGGAATCGTCACATAAGCATTATTTGAATAAACTTATAGGACCACTATATGTTACTAAAAATAAATACCTAAAGCATTTTGTGAGATTTGTTTTAGCTATTTAATATAAACATAGAAGGGAAACAAGTTCTTACTGGGCGGACCAATTTTGATCCTTAGGTAAGGACTGGAACAAACGTTTTGAAAGAACTATTATGATGTTAAATACATACACTTATCTTCTGTGAGTTTTAAAAGATTTTATTGTATACATCTGAGGGAAATCCCCTATCACAGGGCGTGGTTAAATTTAACCCCATGGGCATTTTTTGAAAAAAAAATGGTAGGCGATTATCATTTCATGTTACATTAGTATACGATACGTCTGGGCATTGAGATTTAATTATAACATATTTGTTAAGAGTTCATTATATTCATATAAAGATACAGTGATAAAATTGGAGGGACCAATGTTGAAACTCTGAGCATGATATGGATTACCTTGTTAGCGAACCACTTCACAATGTTACATAATAAATACCAATACACTGTGCCTAACGGTTTAAGAGCAGAAGATATTTAAAGATATCCCCATATACAGATAACGAATATATAAGCAGCATTCCACAGTTCATCTGGAAGAAAGTTGCTTACTTGTCATTGTCGATTGCATGTGTTGCTGAATAACACGTTTGCATGTTTCTGCCAGATTTCACTGGTAAAACCAATGTTATCGCTACACATAAGGTCAACGATCAAAAAGTGCAGTTTTGGACATCTCAATTGTATGCGTTATATATTGGTCAGTTTAACAAAAAATGGTATTCTTTAAATATGGTATTAACATTATACTAAAGAAATTACCTTTATTTACAAATACTTTGTAAAACTACCAGATACACATTCGCATTAATTATGATTCGAATAAAAAATTGTTTAAATTTATTCTAACTGAAGACTTGAAATGCAATATTTTTTAATTAATGAACGGAAATTATGCTGAGATACTTAGCTTTTGATACATATGCAGGCGCATAGTAATTGAAATGCATATTTTGTAAAAATAAAATGTGATTGGAATATAATTACTACATTAAAAGGCCCGATATTGTCAATGTTATCAATGAATATGCTTTGAAGAAATTAAAACGAAGGACTAGGTTCACGAAGCAGCTTAATATGCCCTGTGAAATTGTAAAAATAATAACTTTCATAAACCATTATACATTTGGTATATTTCTGTAGCTTAACATCTTATCTGTCTCATTTAAAACAATTTTTACTTAAAAATCGTGCTAAACAACAGTAATATAAACTACAAATTTGTATAGTTCAGTAGGATTAACTAAATTTTGACATTTTGTCGACACTCAATTACCTTAAATAATATAAAGGCATATTTTCCTCACTTTTATATTTTAAGTTTGGATGCATATTTCAAAAATAGATTCAACGAAAACAATTCTTCGTGTAGGAAATATTCCTTTATTACAGATATTAATGTAATAAGAAATTGTCCTACATCATGTGACTGTTCTAGTTCCAAATATATATATGGTCCAGTTGGACATGTTTTTTACTGGGGACCTTAATTTCATTCAAAATAAAAACCTTAGAAATGTACTACGCAGAGGCCCTTAGTATAGATTTCCTATTCCTGTTGATTTTGATGACTGCATTAAGAAAATCGTAACATCCTTACAGGATTATTGCACTAAATGGTGCAGGAAGGAAAATGCTGAAATTACTGCACTCAATGATTGGAAAACAAAAATATTTAGTATGGCCATGAATAAAATATATTTTTATGATACACATCCTCTGGCCTTTCCACATTCACCTACATTTAATAAACAAAATCTCTGTATATTGCTTGAAGACTTAAAATCTAAATTCGTCATAGCTCCTGCTGATAAGGCTGCTAATAATGTTTTAATAATATGACGAGTGTTTTATGTTCAAACTATTTCACAAGAACTTTCACAAACTACATCATATTGTGATTACAATAAGCTACCTAATGAAATAAGTGCCGACCATATTGCCGAATGCAAAAAATTAAATGTAATAGTCAATATTATTGACAAGAAATTGCCATCACTTTATTGGATACCTAAATTGCATAAAACGCCATATAAAAGTCGTTTTATCGCTAATTCAGTGTCTTGTACCACCAAGCAATTATCGGTGTATCTTACATCTGCATTGAGTGCTATTAGATATCATATAGCTAAATATTGTAATAAAGTTTATGAAAATAGTAATATTAACCCTATTTTGGTCAATAAAAAACTCCTTAGAAGTTATTGATAAAATTGAAAAGAAAAAATATAAGGTGTCACAAGTAAGCACTTATGATTTTTCTACACTATATACTACGCTTCCTCACGCTTTAATAAAATCGAAACTTGTTTCTTTGATTGAAAAAACATTTGCTAGAGAGAAGTGTTCATATCTAGCTTTAAACACTAAAACAGCTTTTTTATTAATCAGATATTAGATAATTACATCATTTGGACTGGTCTTGACTTTTGTGCAGCACTCACTTTTCTTCTGGATAACTTGTTAGTTGAATTTCATGGTAAAATATTTAAACAAATTATTGGCGTTCCTATGGGTACTAATTGTGCGCCACTTATAGCTGATCTTTTTTTTATATTGTTATGAAAGCGAATTTATGTTAGAATTATCTAAACTTAACAAGTAGATTTTATTCAATGTTTTAACCTTACTAGTAGGTACATTGATACAAAATCTACCCAAACGAACTAGTCTAAAATAGATCGTCTCAATCCAATACAGATGCTGCGTATTTAGACTTACATCTGACTATTAATAATAATATGATTAAAACTGGTTTATACGAAAAACGGGACGACTTTAACTTTGAAATTGTAAATGTTCCGTTCCTAGATGGCAACCTCCCTAAAGGTCTTTCCTATGGTAATTACATTTCGCAGTTGGTACGTTATGCCAGAGCATGTTCATGTATAAAAAATTTAATGATCGTAATCTTATATTAACAAAGAAATTGCTAAAACAAGGCTTTTTGTATCATAACCTAAGAAGTAATTCGCTAGATTTCACTCAAAGTATGGTGATTTAATTTCAAAATATAATGTTTCTGTAAAATGGCATTTATATAATGGAATTCCCCATCCATCATATTTTGAAGCGTGTTCGCAAATTAAAATATGTTAAAGAAAATGTTCATATTAAATTTTTCAATTTAATGAACTCGTTTTTATCAAAAGGATATGATGCTGATGTACTTAAAACACGTGATTGATGGTTTTTGATTCACTATATCTTTATTCTCTTAAAATTTGGAATCATTAATCATATTATGGGCATTTTTCACTTTTGAGCAAAATTGTGTCTTTGTGTCGTTGCACAAATCTGCATGAAAACTACATTTAGACTCAAATCTTACATCAAATCATTTCTGTCGTCAGTCGTCAAAACACCTATATACTGTTTGATTCCAATAATGTCGCTTTAATAGAATTACCATTATTATACATTTGATTCTTACAATTCAATCACCTAAACTTGTTTTAATATTAGTTCAATTTTGCAGTACCGCCCCATTAATATATTTATTTTTACTTTATTTTTTTGCAGTACAAAAACAACCAAGCAATGTAATATGGAACTTTTACACCCATTATTGCTGCTTCTTCCTGTATTTGTGCGATGATGATCTGAAATATAAACTATATGATGCTATATTTTTAAATCTTTTTCTATAAAGAAGGAATGTAGTTGACACTTGTGCATAGTTTCATTGCATCGTGCCTCAAAAAGTTGTAACTCTGTTGCTCTGGTATCTTCAATACAATTGAGTAATTAAATTGTAATTAAATTGAATGCGTTTTAATACCCTTTTATTATAGTTTAATATGAGTTACAATGCTATGAGGTTAAATTTTATTTACACTTAAATGTAGTATGAATATTGCTGGGCCAAGTGTGAGGTTGAGCACTCCTAAACCGGTTTAAGCCCCCAATGCTTTGCATTGACCGTTCCAAGGCGGTGACCCCAGCTTTATTCTTATTTGTGTTTATGTTGTTTTGTATTGTGCTGTATTGTGCTGTTTTGTATTGTTTGGGCAATCGGTCACTTGCCTTAAATAAAGGACCTACTAAGTGTTTATAGTAATAATTCAATACTATTCCAGCAGCTGGAGTTTTACTTCTTTATATTTATATATAATTTTGAACTTTTGTGAATCTTATTAGTTCTATCTAACCCAATATCTGTGTTGGTATGTACATTAAAACAAATAAAAAACAAATATATGTTTTGTTATAATGTATTCTTTAGTAACATTTAAAACACGTTTTCCATGCAAGAAGTCGTGTTTCTTTTATTTTTAAGCGTAGACATCTTTTTGTATAAATTGCCGAAGTTTATAAACTACGACCTTTAGTAGGGGAATCAACTCTTTCACGGTTGTTTACATCGCTCCATGACAACATGTAGTGAACACTCACACACTAAATTTCTAAGGATCACTAGGTTTTTACATGAGTTAAAACTGTAATTTTACTTATTTATTTTATTTTTTTCATTTCACATGTTTAATAATCGTAAACAGGTTTTCTAATTCAGTCGAAATCGATAAGTAAATAAATTGCTCCAGTCTCGTATGCATTGCGACTGCAAACGTTTCAAGCAATATTGTTGTTTAAACAAACTTTTTTTTGAAAAGGACACATCAAATTAGTTATATTCATCATTGTGTACATAGAATCGGCAATCGAAGTTGCACACATTATTAATCTAACATATTTGCATATCACCGACTATAAATTAGGTATGCACGAGGCAAAGGCTTGGGTATATAATTCATTGGAATTTGTTATTTCATTATTTATTTGAAAAAGTGTATGAAAATACATCATGTTTTACTCGTTACCATGGCAACCAACCCAAATGTGTTGTTTTTTTTCGCAACATAATGTATGTTTCAACATTCATGTGCATTTAAATATTTTTCATGATGAAGTATTATGTATATATATATATATATATATATATATATATATATATATATATATATATATATACATTAACAATTGATTTTAATATACATAACACATATTCATAGGTTATTATCATGTTGCTATAGCAAACATTATAAAGCGAAATTAATTATATTTTTTGAGTTTTTCTATACTTAATAGATTGTCCTTAAAGATAAAAGTAATTTTAATAAATTCTGTAACAGGGTATATTTCAACCCTTCCTGAACATAGCCCTTTGTGTTTATTACTTTAAAATCGGCTTCCAAATTACAGTATCTGGTTGATCATAAAGATTTTTCAGTATCCATAATATTAAGGCTTCAGCAAAAAGCTTTTACGTTACAAATGATGTTAAATTACAAATGATATAGGAACGTTGCAAGGCAAAAACAATTATATTACAAATAAAACCGGACTCAAAGACCTGTTATTCATAGCCTTTCTAAAAACAGACGAGGACTTTTTGGATTGTAATTGGATAATTGTTCTTGTTGAAAATCTTATTCATAAATGCAATTAAACGCAGGTTCAAGAAAAAATATGACAGAACGAATTGTTTATAGTTATATTTATGTTAGTTGAAATCGTCGAAAAGTATATTGAAACATAATAATACCTATGCAAAAATATATGAGCAAGAATGCGTTTTAAAACCGTTTTCTTTCTATGAGAGGTGCATGTTTAAAACGAGACCCAAATGTCATAATTTTATTATATTATTTTCTTTTTGAACAGCTTGTTATTTTATTCTTATTGTTTGTAAGTAAAGGAAGTGAATTTAATTGGTAAGGTTTGCACTCATTTTTTTAACAAACACAATCGACGAGTTGTCAAAAAATGAAAAGTTGATAGCCAAGGAAGATTAGTTGAAAAAGAAATTGATCTAAATCATGTACCAAGAAAACAACAAACAGGTTCTTTTTTCGTTGTTTAACGTTTAAAATTTCCTTCTTGTACAATGAAATTATATCGTTCACTTGCGACTTCTTTGCAATTCTTGGGTATGTTTCGATAAAATATATCACATATCACATATTAATTTTTATATCAAGCAGATTCACAATATTAATTTCTAAAACAATATCATGAAACTACTTAGTTTGTGCCTTAGGATGCTATGGCCCTAATTTATGAACCATAGACAGGACAATTTAAAACTGTACCGTTGACCAATAATAAAAGTAAAATACAACTTGCTATTTTATATTTCCTGTGTCTAGTAATATTTACAAAATTGCAACATTTTGATTATTAATTCGATGTTTCGTTAATATGCTTGTTAAATAATTCATTCCGACAATCATTCTTAAACGATTTAATCATACTTGTCCGCATGTAAATTATACGAAGGCCAATCATAAACTTATTCATTTGGTTTCCATACCCTTATCGAAAAAAGTCGATTCAACTGTACACACACAAATATGTCCTTTCTAAATTTCTATAGTGAATTTATTTCATCTTTTCAAAGTCCGTCTTTTTATTCTATGGATAAAGTGTTTTTTATCCTTGCTGTGCTTCAGAAAGTTGCAGGTCTGTTGATATTGTTCATACCTTAGTAATTACATCGTAAAAAAACGTATTACCTTTAAAAACATTTTTTGAGTTGCATTGCTGTGAGTTAGGTTTATATATATATATTAACAGGTAAATGGTTTGTGAATAAATCTGGGAAAAGTAGGAGATCTGAGCATAATAAAACAAAATTCAATCCCAATCGGTTTGGATTGAGTATTCCACTGCGATGACCCCTAATTTATGCCTTGGTGTTTGTGTTAGTCATGTGTTTTTGTTTTGTGTCGACATGTAATCATATGATTATTTGTCATTTTCTTTTAATTAAAGACTTCGTAGTCGGTTGATGCATCTGGATTATCATTTTGTTTGTGTTAAAATTTCGTAACTGTTTGTTTTGTGCTTTTTGGGTGCAGTTTTTCATTTGTTTGTAAAAATATTGATTTTTTTCATATTTTTAGTATTTAGCTATGTCAGCACTCGAATAACATCCTATTTTAACATGGTTACCTTGTTTAACATATTTTATGCACGTAGATGTTCATACGGTTTCTTTTTATATGATGCTAAATACATACGTGAGTACAGCGAGCTGTGCTTATTATTGACAGACCTTTCATTCACATGAAGCCGAAGTGTATTGCAATCATAATCAATACAACTGCTAGATTGATGGTTTTTTTAACGTTACGTTATAAGGCGTATAACAAACATCCTGTGTTTATAGTGCATGTGTATCATATATTCTATGTCAATTGTAAATAGTCAATTATCCAATTATTATAAGCCGTTATTTTATTATAAATCAAAATTTAAAATCAATGTTCTTCGTGCAAATTTTGCACCATAATTACATGAGAGGTTATAAAATCATTGATGTATAATCCCTTACAATGTGACATCGGCATCTTACTATA
Organism: Dreissena polymorpha; assembly: GCF_020536995.1. Classification (NCBI taxonomy): domain Eukaryota; kingdom Metazoa; phylum Mollusca; class Bivalvia; order Myida; family Dreissenidae; genus Dreissena; species Dreissena polymorpha. The sequence goes on along the minus strand of NC_068366.1, from coordinate 31,085,146 downwards.
AACAAGTGCAACTCCAGAAAATGTGTGTGTTGTTAACAATACTTAACACTAAATGCTGCGCACATTTTCTGTCAAAATCAACGGAAATGTTTCTTTAAATTTTAGCAACATTGTGTATCTACTATCTTGGAATCGTTATTTGTAAGATTCTCAAAATGTTGGCCAGACCGATCAATCTTTAAAAGCTCGCTTTGAAAAGCATTTTTAAGACAACAAATAAAATATAATAATAATTATAATATACAATGACATTTGTTTTCAAAACAAAAGGGAACTTTATGTGCATACATTTTAAAACAACCAAAAAATGTTGTAAATAAAACACACATATTGACACACACAATTGAGACTTATGCTATTTTTCTTCTTTAAATTGATTGATAATAAAAGTAAATTGCTCGATTTTTAAAGTAATTATTAATGATTAAGTAGCAATTAGCAAAAGAACATTATCAAGAACGAATATTTAACAATGCGGATAAATCGACAATGAACTCAGAAACAAAACCAAAGATACAACACATGGTAAGATCGTTTAGAGGAATTAGACGTTGTTTGAAACTATTTTCAACTTATTGAAATTCTTTATATAATTATTAACTTCAAACACAAAATGTTCAGGTATGTTTGTTTTCCAACATTGAACATTAATCTTCGATAGGCTATAACATAAGTTAAGTATAGTATTGCATTCTTAAATTTTAATTTTATCAAATAAATCTTATTTTATTTTTATTTTCCACTTAATTGACATTTAAACTTGTTTAAATCAAACTGGTGAATATTCATTTATTATTTGTTAAGTACAGCAATTTTTTATCGACAAAAAAATGTAAATGACATTTTAAAAGTTCATATAAACATTTATTTATTTCCATATTTGTATATTTATATATTTATATATTTATATGATTAAATATTAATTGATATATTTTATATTTGCATACTTTAAATTTTAATTTAAATTAAGTTATTTGCATAACTTTATTTATATTCATTTATATTTATTAATATTTATTAATATTTATTTACATTTATTTATATTTATTTATATGTATGCTATAGTCTGGTTGAGTCGTGGGTAATTTTCATAAAGTTGTTACATCACAAATATTGTATAAATATATGACCATGAATCATAATGAAAATAATTATAAACCTTTCTTCTTTAAGATGTGTTGCTTTTTTCCAAATGTTTATCGTCTTTAAACATCAAAATAATCGACTGTGTTGATAGTGTCAAACTACCATCATGAAAATAAGCTTCCGGTTGAATCGTGGGTTCTGATTGGCTGCCAGAATTTCAAGATTTGCATACTATAAATAGCCTTTAAACTGACCTTGCAGGACAGGTTAATTTCTTGTGAAAAAATGTCAACAGACGATGTAGCATGGTAAATACTCATAAATAAACAATTTTGTGTTACTTTGAAACACTATATGAACAATACATAAATGAGGAAAATACTTCATAAGGACCTATCAAGTTATGATGAATTACACTATTTACTTGTTTTTGACGCGTTTTTGATCGGAAAAAATGGTGACCGTGTCAAAACATTTTTCCGTAACGAACTGCATCATGTGCGAACGTTCTTTCGCGAGATTTCACGCGATTTCTATACCTACGAATCAAACAGAACCCACGACTCTACCAGTAACAACCATATTTATTTATTAATTTATTTATTTATAAGTTTTTGTTTACACGTGTTCATTGTATGTGGAAGAAAAATAAATTAGCATATGTAGTTATGTTATTTTTTTTTAAACTTTTAAATATATCTTGCTATAAACAAGTATACAACATATACTTAGTTGACCTGTGACCTCATGAAGAAGAAAAGCGGGTAACAATAGAGCTTACTCTGACCCGATAGGCGTGATATTAGAAACTTGATGAAAAACCTGTATACAATATAACATAACAATAAACACCAAGCCTTTAGTCGTCGCGGTTTCGGAGAGGATTTTAACAGTATTCATTACATAAATATAAGGAATATAAATTGCCGCCAGAGCGTTGTCAATATTGACCCATTGAGCATGATATGAACCCTATGGGCATGATTTGAAGAAATTTGTTGTAGATTACCCGTGACAATGTTTCATAAACAGTAAGAAGCGTCTGAACGTTATGGTTTCATAGGATCAGCTTTGGCTATATGTATTTCAGCAATAAATAGTAAAAGCGGGGCTACTTTTAACACCAGGGGCATGGTTTAAACAAATGTGTTGTATAATCGCTATACAATTTAACATAGAATATTGGGCCTTTATATTTCAGAGAAGAAATAGTTTTAGCTGATTACTAAATGAATTAAAGGGAAACGCGTTATCCCCATGGGGCAAGTTATTTTCACCCCAGCGGAATTATTTGAACAAATTTGACAAAGAACCAAAATACGATGTGAAAATTTAACTTACTTATTTTGTTCCACACTTAATACATTACATGAAAAGAAGCAACCCCAAGTGCGAAGCAAATTTTGACGCTCAGAATCTTGATTGGAACAAACTTGGGAGAGTTACATAATTTCTTTCATGTCAGCTACCCAACCTCTGGGATTCGCTGTTTCATAGATTTGTTTTAAACATTAAGTATACGCATATATGCAAAACAGGTTATCCCCAGGGCGGGCCTTTTTAAACCCCTGGGAGATGATTTGAAAAAGGTAGGTAATTTCTATACAATGTTTCATAACAAATACCAAATCTATGAGCTTGCAGATTTCTAAATTCAAATTCCGTTTTTGCATTTAGACCGATATTATCAGCAATACAGCGGATTGATTTGAACAGTTTTATATGGATCGCCCAATTACCATCCATGTAAAGGTTCTGGAAAATCTGCTTAGAGAGTTTGGGTGATTGGTTGATGCACATTGTTGAAATCACATGGCATAAGACGACACATGCTGGAAAGCCATCCACCACAGATAGTAACCATCAACAGTTTCGGCTGAGATTAGTTTAAGAAAGATCATCAGATGCCGCATATGAACTCAATAATTATGTTACATACTCAGCGAATCCCAGCATACGACAAACAACTATCGCATCCAAAGGGTCGAAGTCGTCATCACAGACTGTACCCCATGTGTTGTTGTAGAAGACCTCGAGACGACCCTGGCTAGGTCTTGATCCATTTACTAGTCGAATATCCTGGGCTGAAACATGAGAAAACTAATAACACGGCGGATATCGCGGTCCGTGTAGATACCGTCTTTTCCTTTGTCGTTTTGAATTCGACACGACACATGAAATTAACGCAAATTAGTTCATATTCCAATTTTCTAATGACCGAAACAAAAACAAAGGACGAAAACAAAATTAACTTCTTTGTATCGTTTTTCGTTGTCCCAATTATAAAACAAAATACGAAATGTATTTCCCTCTTCAAATTTCGCTTCCATCTTCATATAACAAAAATCAATGATTAAAACTTGAAACGGATTATTTGGTCCCGTTTACCGTTCTTGGTTTGATATTACGGTTTACAAAAAACGAAAAACGAGTGGCGCTGTTCAAAGATCTATAAAGAAACACGTTTGTTTATAGAACTTTGCTATGTGCTGCTGTCTTGGGGAGGTAACTCATTCGTTTTTCCCTTTCATACGAATAAATCACTTCTTTCCATCAGAATGGCTTCTTACGTGCTTTTTGGGGGGAGGAAAAGACAAGCCGTAAGGGAAGAAGACGCGGATATTTTCAGGTTTTTTTCCAAATTGAAATGATTGTAATCTTTACATCTAAATGTTTCCCAACGTATCGGTATTTCATGTCGATCAAACCGAATTGATAGGGCTATAATTAGCCCCTTATGACACTTCTTGTTCTTTGCCCCTGTACTATGTAAATTCAGTACTTATTTAAAAAAAACACTCGTTTTAGTCCTATAATCATTGGGATATCCTTACATTTTAAGAGCTGTAATACCCCTGCCCCTGAGTCCCGTATTCCAATTATTGTTACCCCTTAGACCCGCATGACGTTTTAAGAGGCACAATAATTGGCGGCGGCTGCTAAAATGTCCCCTATGTTTTTCTTTTACCATCACCGTACATAATAGAATATAAAAGTTGTATTTGTACTGCCAATATTGAAAGGAAGAACACGAAAAAAGGAGAATAAATAAAAAATGGTTTGAATCTGATGGAATGGTTAAGTGCAAAGTGTATAATATATAATATCCAATTCGTTCGATTAAGTACAAATGCATGCTAAATTTAACAACTGCACGGTGATATGTCTAGTGATTTTAGTTTTGAACGAGTTATAACCAAACACCTTATATGAAACCGTGTTGCGCTTGAAATGATTTTATATAATGTAATTTATAATATTAATAAATGTGCCTACTTTAATAACTAATTAAACAACATATTTTATGTTCCGGAAAGAGCGCTCAAGATAAAGTTTATGCTTAAAAAAAGATTTACCTGCCAATGATATTATAACGCCTCTAAAAATATGACTTTAAACGATACGTTTAAAAAAAAGGCAAAAAGCATGCGTCACGCCTATAGAAACAACTTGCACGCGTTGAAACGTTCCGTTTAAGACCCTGGTTGTCTCCTAAAATGAAACTCGAATACCCTTATAGAAAAGCGTGTATGTCTGTAACTGTACGTGTATGATTTGCTTAGTCCATGATACATATGACTTTCAAAGCTTATTTTATTGATGAGTTCTTCTAGGTGGTGGTGGCCATGAGCAGGGAAAAGGAACGCGCCTTCAATGCAAGCGTTGGCTTGCGTGATCTGTTAAAGAACATTATTATACAATATTATTGTATTCCATTTATACACATCCAGTTTATTTTAACAGTTATTCGATTAGTGAAAAAAAACGTACACAAAACAAAAAGCGTTATTTAATAATTAATTATTTGTTACAATGTAATAGTTTAACCTTTTTGGTATTTTAGATTATCGACTTTAATCAGCGTTGATTTTTCTATTATTATTTTATGTTATGGTCGTGTAAAGAGTTTGAAATAATTGTATAATTGTTATGAGCAAATTTTCTATCTCCTATTAAGGAAGCGCCAAAGATAATCATGCTGAAACACTTTTAAAAGAACACAGTTCTGAACTTTAGACCACTATTTAGTGTGAAATTTAGAACCATTGTCGCACCCTATTTTTGCAACTTTTTGCAATCACTGGTTGGATGCAAGCCCTGCGTGATACGAGAGTCCACCAGGACGACACACGACGTGCCTTGACAGGGCCTCACGATGCAATTTATGATTAAGGGGAATTGATACCATACTAATTGAATTTATATGTTGAGCAATTATGCGGGTTTTTTTCATGTGAAAAACAGATATTAATTCAATGTAGTAAATAATTCAATCGTTGTAATTACTTTAAGACAAAAACTTCGCTTTTAAAAGATATTTTATTGTGCCAAAATTATCAAAATGCATGTAATACATGAACTCAAATCCAATGATTTCAAACAAGAGCAGACATGTACATTTGTATCATAATTTAATGTAACTAGATCTATTCATTTCCCAATTAGAGTAGCAAACAATAGCTTTTCCAAAATTCGACTATTCTTCCTCTATCATTGTTTACTTCGAAATCCGGATAGGGCCAATTTGATTGTCGCGTGTCGATCTACGAGGTTGACGCACGACATTCAAGCGACATTCAGGCGACGCACGATATGACACTCGACATTTATGCGACAATCAAGATTTGAGTGTCGCATATCGCGCTAGGTTTAAAACAAAATATTGCAGAA
>NC_068366.1:31061889-31076889 GCF_020536995.1 Dreissena polymorpha | reverse complement strand
TGTTTTCTTCTTGTTCTAAACTCAGGATGGAAACCCATATTTGATTGTATATGCTATAACAGAGACAAGGAGTTTAACTTCGTCTGCCGTAAAACTTTACCATCTTTACTGTAAACCATGTAACTCGAACTATTTTTAACGAATCAACTACACGCCGGTTGTACTACTACAACTACTACTGCTTCTGCTGCTGCTGCTGCTACTGCTGCTTCTACTTATGTTCCTACTGCTGCTACTGCTGCTACTGCTGCTGCTGCTGCTGCTACTGCAGCTACTGCATCCTGTTAAGCTTGTACTACTACTACTGCTACTGCTGGTGGTGCTGGTGCTGCTACTGCACTGCTAATGCTACTATTTCTACAACTACTACTACTACTACTACTACTACGACTACTGCTAGTACTACTGCTACTGCTGCTACTACTGCTCCTACTACTACTACTGCTACTAATACTACTGCTACTAATTCTACTACTACTGCTAATTCTTCTGCTACTACTTCTACTACTACTACAACTATTGCTGCTCCTTCTGCTACTACTGCTACTACTGCTACTCCTCCACCTGCTGCTTCTACTGCTACTTCTGCTATTTATGCTGCTGCTACTAATCCTTCTTATGCTGCTACTGCTGCTGCTGCTACTGCTGCTGCTTCTAATGCTGCTACCGCTAATACTGCTGCTTCTGGTGCTGCTGCTGCTACTGCTCGACTGCTGTTACAGCTTCAACTGCTGCTACTGCTGCTGCTGCTTTTTCTGCTGCTACTGCTGCTACTGCTGCCACTGCTGCTATTGCTGCTACTGTTGCTTATGCTGCTCTTGCAGCTACTGCTGTTGCTGCTGCTGCTTCTGCTGCTCCTTCTGCTACTATTGCTACTATTGCTACTGCTGCTACTCCTTCTACTGCTGCCACTTCTGCTACTACTGCTATTGCTGCTGCTGCTACTGCTGCCACTGGTTCTGTTGCTGTAACTGCAGCTACTGCTGCAGCTGCTACTACTGCTTCTACTGCTGCTAGTGCTGCTACTGCTGGAACTGCTGGTACTGCTTCTACTACTGCTACTGCTTTTACTGCTTATACTTCTGCTGCTGTTTTCTGCTGTTGCTGCTGTTGCTACTGCTTCTACTGCTGCAATTGCTTCTACTGATTCTCGTGCTGCTGCTGATGCTTCTACTGCGGCTTCTGCTGTTGCTGCGACTACTGCTTCCACTTCAGCTACTACTACTCCTACTACTACAACTACTACTACTGCTACTGCTGGTGGTGCTGTTGGTGCTACTGCACTCCTACTGCTACTGCTACTATTTCTATAATAACTACTACTATTGCTACTACTACCACTACTACTACTACTGCTAATACTTCTGCTACTGCTGCTACTGCTGCTACTACTGCGACTACTACTACTGCTACAACTACAACTACTGCTGCTACTGCTACTACTGCTACTCCTGCTACTTCTGCTACTTCTGCTACTTCTGCTATTGCTGCTGCTACTGCTTCTTCTGCTTCTTATAATTTATCTGCTGCTACTGCTACTACTGCTGCTACTGCTGCTGCTACTGCTGCTTCTGCTGCTACTGCTGCTACTGCTGCAGCTGCTGCTACTGCTGCTGCTACTGCTTCTACTGCTTCTACTGCTGCTACAGCTTCTTCTGCTGCTGCTGCTACTGCTGCTATTGCTGCTACTGCTGCTACTGCTGTTACTGCTGCTACTGCTGCTGCTGCAACTGCTGCTGCTGCTACAAATGCTCTTTTCTACCAACGAAAAACAAGTGGCTTGTATCTAGTAACGGATTTAATAATGTTTAATTTGACGTTAATAGATCTAGTGTATTTCGGATATGCTTTCGAACTTAGCAAATTACGATGTGAAAAATGCGTATATGTCTATAACTATCACTATATGTATACATGTCCCGAAAAATCGGCAAAAGTCCCGGAAAATTCAGCTCAATGTCCCGGCATTGGTCTGAAAAATTTTGGCGTGTATTGCAGTGAACCAAATAAATCATCTAAAATGTAGACAGACATGTACATGTGTAGCTTATAATAAGTTTATCTATCAGTATCTATATCTATCTATCTATATAAAGGTCCCTGTATTAGTGTTTGTTACTTGCATACATTGATAGTCTTTTCTTTACCTTAATTATAACATTTTTGTTGATAAGAAAATGAAAGTAATTTGTGAAGTATTATGAGTGGGCAATAACGGCTTAAGCATATACCGTATTAAGTGTGTATATAAAGTGTATATAGGATTTTTGAAATAACTAACCTTATATAACCTAAATATTCAAAGATGATAATACCCTATGAATATTTATTTGCTTAAATATTCATATAAATCATTTAATGTGATTGCTTTTGATGTGACACAAAAATAAATGCCAATCAGATTATTTGCAAAATCTGATAAAAGTAATAACATTGTTTCAACCTATCCATCCCCATTATATTCCAGTTGTCAATTAAATAACTTGCATCCCTGAAAGTGGTGCATTTAAATATTTTGTTGAATAAAAAGCAAATACGCAAGAAAATTGCTTGGTTTATTCACTCTTATCAAAAGCACAGTAGTGAGAAGCAAATGTGAACACTGACTATCCAATTCCTAGTCTGGCTGCACCATATGTGTGATTAGATAAGGCTCAGCAGTTTACAGCTACTTTGATTGACCGTGGTAGTGATAATAAACACTCAGTGGCTAGCCAGATACTCCAGAAACCCAGAGAATATGGGCATATACCGTGGAGTGAATTATTAAATTTGAGTAGATATAGTTATCATTATTAATATGTATGGGCCGCCATCTTTGACGCCATCTTGGAAAATACAACTTTCCGGTGGTCCGATTTTGGTAAACGTTTGATATGTTATAAAGGAAAATCTACCCAGCCAGGATCAGTAAAAATCCTTTTGTAGCAATTTTTGGGTGGTATTTTGTCATATACCGGACTAGTGTACAAAATGATTTCTTAGTTTGGTAAACATGTGACAAAACCTATATCGAGTCTGTCTTGATGACGATTGTACATTCGATACTATACACAATTGTATCATGTGTGTAATTACACCACTTAATAAACCGTCTGACCGCCTATGCATATCATCGTGTTTTTACGAGCTGAATTATTTCAGTCAACCTCCTAATAAAATTTTTTACGAGATTTTGACGGAGAGTTGGGTGCTCACACACTATGATTACATGCAGTATATCTATTTAATAGCAAAAATACATTCACTGTCAGATTTCTGGCTCTTGGCATAGTGTCTTTTCAAACTTAAATGTAACTAGTTAAATCAGGTTAACCGAAAACAAAGAGAGCCTAATTAAGGAATACATGAACGTACACAGCATGAATAGATTTCCCATTTGTATAATGTATGACAGCTAATGAAAAGAGATCCCAGATTCCTCACTCAATCATAATGTCCTTACAGACTCAATTCTAATACGTAATAAGGCTTGTACGAGTATCTTCACTTAATTTGAAGATTCAACGAGACTATTTTGTATGGAGTACTGCACTTTGAGGAAAATATAATATTTTTAATTTTTGCCAATCGCTAGAATGATCGGAGTTAATAAACTGTCACATGCCTTACTTGTGTCATCGTATCTACCATGCTAATTCAATTTTTATCTAATTTGGTCAATTAAATACACATATTAATGTCTCTTCTCTTCTCTTCTCAGAAGGTGAAATGTATTTATACACAACAAACACATTTCCTAAGAGCGATTACATATATATGCTTTATAACGTACAAGAGTTAGGAAGCGTATCGTTGTTTGTATACGATAAAGCAACATAAGTGAAACATAATTCCTTATTCTTGTCACAATCGTTCAAACTCTTTACCTTACGTCAGTATGCTTTTTCGTTGCGTATATTGACGTCGAGGGTCCATTGTTACTGTTGATTTGCAAATTTAAAAAATTAAAAACAATCAATACACATTTTTTAAACGAAAAGCAGTTGACGTGTTTCCTATATATCAGCTACATACGTGAATGGCTAACGTGCGCTGCTTTTGTAAATTTACATTTAGGTAAAACATGTTTTGTAACATATTCTGGGTATTTTGTTCCATTTTGGCTCCATATACTTGTCCATGATAATTTCAAACATGCAATAGGCAATCGATTTCTAAAATAAAAATTGTAAAAGTGAGTGGCTTCAAGCGATAACTTATAGAAATTGCATATTCGATCATGTTTGTGCTGGACAGAGAACAAATAATAAAAATATACAACAGAATGCTCACTATATTCACAATCCACTCCGACATCTTCGTTATGCCAGCAATCGTGGGTACCCCAGCTGCTGGCTCGGCAGTTGAACAAACTCGTCTCGGTACCATTACAGTTCACCTCATCCAGCCATATTTGACCGTTACCTGGCCCGTAAACGGGCTGAGGCTTGACTGCAACCTCGAACAGGTTCCTACCAATGATATGAGTCATTGAAATAAGAAGTTCGATCAAACAAGCCTTAATTGTTAAAACCATAACAATGATACAAGCTAGCGTATATGAAATTAAAAATCTGAACAAGCTCCACATTTTCTAATATCTAAATTTTGGACTTGTGCTTATTTTGACCATTGACAGAGAAATAAAAAGTAGATAAATATGTATGCCAAGGAATTTCCTTTGTTTGTCCCTGTATTTAAAAGTTATCGATACCTGACAATTAAACTTCAGAATCCGAAGAACAATTATCCAAAACTTTTACAACAGAACATCAGTTATAAATATACAATTATTATAACTGGGATTGCCGACTTAGAACGGTTAACGCAAAGCATTTAACGTTCAAACCGGCTTGCGGAAGTAGCACTTTCCCAAGAAATAATTTTAAATCATACGCGTGTCTATATCGATCACACTCAATTGTACATTCAGACTGAAAATGAGTTAAAATGAAATCGAAATGGCCACATCATGCAGAATGTATCAATATTTCAATATCCCAACACGGCACGTGCCAAATTTCATATAAATAATGAAGAACTTGCGGCCGTGGGTTATTCGACAACAAACTATGGGCGTATTTATGAAAGAACTTCACATAAAATAGAACACAAGAAAAATAACATACGTTGTATAAATCTTAAGCAAATACCGTGTTAAAATCGAAATAATTCGTGTATGTTATACTTTGTTGTCGAATAACCCACGGCCGGAAGCTTCGCACTCGTGATTTAATCCCTACGCATCTAAACTTCCGGCCGTAGGTTATTCAACAACAAAGTATAACGTTCACGAATTATTTCTTAAATAACGTATTCTCTTCTCCCAATATATATTGTACGGTCTGTCAAACCACTTAAGTATCAGATAACTAACGTATGGTCCTTCACAGTTATTGCCTTTAAGAGGGGGCGGGTTAGAGGTCATAATAAACAAAGGATTTCGTCGAATTAAACTTGGGAAATGACGTTAATTGTTGACATTTGTTATGTGGATGGAAATTTTAAAATTACATTTCATGCACGAACACAGTTACAACACATATTGCGATTAAACAATGTTATATAATGCAATTCATCATATTCAATAATTGGGGTAGAATTCGGAAAATAAACAACCAAAAAGAAAGCTAATGCTCAAATTATTGTGTAATTGTTTACCTGTTATGTCACCAAACGACAACACAGACAAGTAAAAATACAAAGAAAACAGCAATTGTTGTACTACTCGTCTTACGTTTGCCTTTCCATTTTATCAATCTTAAATCTTCAAAAAAAATGAAAACACATCAAACAAAAGAATGAATATTTTAATTCTTGTAAAAGTCATTTTCATCTCAATTCATAATGTTTCCCCAAGGAATCGTCACAAAAGCATTATTTGAATAAACTTATAGGACAACTATATGTTTCTTAAAATAAATACCTAAAGCATTTTGCGAGATTTGTTTTAGCTTTTTAATATAAACATACAAGGGAAACAAGTTCTTACTGGGCGGACCAATTTTGATCCTTAGGTAATGACTGGAACAAACGTTTTGAAAGAACTAGTATGATGTTAAATATATACACTTATCTTCTGTGAATTTTAAAAGATTTTATTGTATACATCTGAGGGAAATCCCCTATCCCAGGGCGTGGTTAAATTTAAGCCCATGGAGATTTTTTGAAAGAGTTCATTATATTCATATAAAGATACAGTGATAAAATTGTAGGGACCAATGTTGAAACTCTGAGCATGATATGAATTACCTTGTTAGCGAACCACTTCACAATTTTACATAATAAATACCAATACACTGTGCCTTACGGTTTAAGAGCAGAAGATATTTAAAGATATTCCTATATACAGATAAGGAATGGAAGATATAACCAGCAGTCCACAGTTCATCTGGAAGAAAGTTGCTTACTTGTCATTGTCAATTGCATGTGTTGCTGAATAACACGTTTGTATGTTTCTGCCAGTTTCCACTGGTAAAACCAATGTTATCGCTACTCATTAGGTCAACGATCAATAAAGTGCAGTTTTGGACATCTCAATTGTATGCGTTATATATTTGTCAGTTTAAAAAAAAAGGTATTCTTTAAATATGGTATTAAGATTATACTAAAGAAATCACCTTTATTTACAAATACTTTGTAAAACTACCAGATACACATTCGCATTAATTATGATTCAAATAAAAAAGTGTTTAAATTAATTCTTACTGAATGCTTGAAATGCAATATTTTTTAATTAATTAACGGAAATTATGCTGAGATAGTTAGCATTTGATACATATGCAGGCGCATAGTAATTGAAATGCATATTTTGTAAAATAAAATGTGATTGGAATATAATCACTACATTATAAGGCCCGATATTGTCAATGTTATCAATGCATATGCTTTGAAGAAATAAAAACAAAGGATTAGGTTCACGAAGCAGCTTAATATGCCATGTGAAATTGTAAAAATAATAACTTTCACAAATCATCATACATTTGGTATATTTCTGTAGCTTAACATCTTATTTGTCTCATTTAAAACAATTTTTACTTAAAAATCGTGCTAAACAACAGTAATATAAACTACAAATATGTATAGTTCAGCAGAATTAACTAAATTTTGACATTTTGTCGACACTCAATGACTTTAAATAATATAAAGGCATATTTTCCTCACTTTTATATTTTAAGTTTGGATGCATATTTCAAAAATAGATTCAACGAAAAAAAATCTTCATGTAGGAAATATTCCTTTATATAAAATTTTGAACTTTTGTGAATCTAATTAGTGCTATGTAACCCAATATCTTTGTTGGTATGCACATTAAAAACAAATATATGTTTTGCTATTAATGTATTTTTTAGTAACATTTAAAACACGTTTTCCATGCAAGAAGTCATGATTATTTTATTTTTTAAGCGTAGACATTTTTTTGTATAAATTGCCGAAGTTTATAAACTACGGCCTTTAGCAGGGGAATCAACTCTTTCAAGGTTGTTTACATCGCTCCATGACAACATGTAGTGAACACTCACACACTAAATTTCTAAGGATCACTAGGATTTTACATGAGATGAAACTTTAATTTTACTTGGTTTATTTTAAAGGTTTTCTAATTCAGTCAAAATCGATAAGTAAATAAATTGCTCCACTCTTGTATGCATTGCGACTGCAAAAACGTTTCAAGCAATATTGTTGGCAAAACAAATTTTATTTTGCAAAGGACACATCAAATTAGTTATATTCATCATTGTGTACATAGAAACGGCAATCGAAGTTGCACACATTATTAATCTAACATATTTGCATATACACCGACTATAAATTAGGTATGCACGAGGCAAAGGCTGGGGTATATAATTCATTAGAATTTGTTATTTCATTATTTATTTGAAAAAGTGTATGAAAATACATCATGTTTTACTCGTTACCATGGCAACCAACCCAAATGTGTTGTTTTTTCACAACTTAATGTATGTTTCAACATTCATGTGCATTTAAATATTTTTCATGATGAAGTCGTATGTATATATATACATTAACGATTGATTTTAATATACAATAACACATATTCATACGTAATTATCATGTTACCATAGAAACCATTATAAAGCGAAATTAATTTCTGTTTTTCTTTTTATATACATTATAGATTGTCCTTAAAGATAAAAGTAATTTTAATAAATTCTGTAACAGGGTATATATTTTAACCCTTCCTGAACATAGCCCTTTGTGTTTATTTCTTTAAAATTTGCTTCCAAATTACAGTATCTGGTTGATCATAAAGATCATTCAGTATCCAAGGTATCAAGGCGTCAGCAAAAAGCAAGTTTAAAGCTTTTACGTTACAGATGATATTAAATTACAAATGATAAAGGAACATTGCAAGGCAAAAACAATAATATTACAAATAAAACCGGACTCAAAAACTTGTTGTTCATAGACTTTCTAAAAACAGACAAGGACTTTTCGGATTGTAATTGGATAATTGTTCTTGTTGAAAATCTTATTCATATATGCAATTAAACGCAGGTTCAGAAAAAATATGACAGAACGAATTGTTTATAGCTATATTTATGTTAGTTGAAATCGTCGAAAAGTACATTGAAACATATTAATACCATTGCAAAAATATATGAGCAAGTATGTGTTTTAAAACCGTTTTCTTTCTATGAGAGGTGGATGTTTAAAACGAGACCCAAATGTCATAATTTTATTATATTCTTTTCTTTTTGAACAGCTTGTTATTTAATTCTTATTGTTTGTAAGTAACGGAAGTGAATTTAATTGGTTAGGTTTGCACTCATTTTTTTAACAAACACGATCGACGAGTTGTCAAAGAATGAACAGTTGATAGCCAAGGAAGATTAGTTGAAAAAAAACATTGACCAGGTTCTGTTTTCGTTATTTAATGTTTAAAATTTCCTTCTTGTACAATGAAATTATATCGCTCATTTAGCGACGCCTTTGCAATTCTTGGGTATATTTCGATAAAATATATCACATATCACATATTAATTTTTATATCAAGCAGATTCACAATATTAATTTCTAAAACAATATCATGAAACTACTTAGTCTGTGCATAAGGACGCTATGGCCCTGATTTATGAACCATAGACACGACAATTTAAAACTGTACCGTTGACCAATAATAAAAGTAAAATACAACTTGTTATTTTATGTTTCCTGTGTCTAGTAATATTTACAAAATTGCAACATTTTGATTATTAATTCGATGTTTCTTTAATATGTTTGTTAAATAATTCATTCCGACAATCATTCTTAAACGATTTAATCATACTTGTCCGCATGTAAATTATACGAAGGCCAATCATAAACTTATTAATTTGGTTCCCATACCCTTATCGAAAAAAGTCGATTCAACTTCTGCTTGTACACACACAAATATGTGCTTTCTAAATTTCTTGAGTGACTTTTATTTCATCTTTTCAAAGTCCGTCTTTTTATTCTATGGATAAAGTGTTTTTCTATCCTTTTTGTGACTCAGAAAGGTACAGGTCGGTTGATATTGTTCATACCTTTGTAATTATATCGTAAAAAAACGTATTACCTTTAAAAACATTTTTTGAGTTGCATTGCTGTGAGTTAGGTTTATATATATATTTACACGTAAATGGTTTGCGAATATATCTGGGAAAAGTAGGAGATCTGAGCATAATAAAACAAAATTAAATCCCAATCGGTTTGGATTGAGTATTCCATTGCGATGACCCCTAATTTATGCCTTGGTGTTTGTGTTAGTCATGTATTTTTGTTTTGTGTCGACATGTAATTATATGATTATTTGTCACTTTCTTTTAATTAAAGACTTCGTAGTCGGTTGATGCATCTGGATTTTCATTTTGTGTGCGTTTAAATTTCGTAACATTTTGTTTTTTGCTTTTTGGATGCAGTTTTTCAATTGTTTGTAAATGTATTAAATTGTTTTTCATATTTTTAGTATTTAGCTATGTCAGCACTCGAATAACATCCTATTTTGACATGGTTACCTTGTTTAACATATTTTATGCATGTAGATGTTCATACGGTTTCTTTTTATATGATGCTAAAAACATACGTGAGTACAGCGAGCTGTGCTTATTATTGACAGACCTTTCATTCACATGAAGCCGAAGTGTATTGCAATCATAATCAATACAACTGCTAGCTTGATGGTTTCTTTGACGTTACATTATAAGGCGTATAACAAACATCCTGTGTTTATAGTACATGTGTATCATATATTCTATGTCAATTGTAAATAGTCAATTGTCCAATTATTATAAGCCGTTATTTTATTATAATTTAAAATTAAAAATCATTGTTCTTCGCGCAAATTATGCACCATAATTACATGAGAGATTATAAAATCATTGATGTATAATCCCTTTCAATATGACATCGGCATCTTACTATAAACAAGTGCAACGCAAGAAATTGTGTGTGTTGTTAACAATACTTTACACTAAATGCTGCGCACATTTTCTGTCAAAATCAACGGAAATGTTTCTTGAAATTTAAGCAACATTGTGTATCTACTATCTTGGAATCGTTATTTGTAAGATTCTCAAAATGTTGGCCAGACCGATCAATCTTTAAAAGCTCGTTTTGAAAAGCATTTTTAAGATAACAAATACAATATAATAATAATTATAATATACAATGACATTTGTTTTTAAAACAAAAGGGAACTTAATGTGCATACATTTTAAAATAACCAAAAAATGTTGTAAATAAAACACACATATTAACACACACAATTAAGAACTATGCTATTTTTCTTCTTTAAATTGATTGATAATAAAAGTAAACTGCTCGATTTTTAAAGTAATTATTAATGATTAAGTAGCAATTAGCAAAAGTACATTATCAAGAACGAATATTGAACAATGCGGATAAATCGACAATGAACTCAGAAACAAAACCAGATACAACACATGGTAAGGTCGTTAAGAGGAATTATACGTTGTTTTAAACTATTTTCAACTTATTGAAAATCTTTATATGATTATTAACTTCAAACAAAAAATGTTCAGGTATGTTTGTTTTCCAACATTGAACATTTAATCTTCGATAGGCTATAAAATAAGTAAAATATAGTATTGCATTCTTAAATTTTAATTTTATCAAATAAATCTTATTTTATTTTTATTTTCCACTTAATTGACATTTAAACTTGTTTAAATCAAACTGGTGAATATTCATTTATTATTTGTTAAGTGCAGCAATTTTTTATCGAAAAAAAATGTAAATGACATTCTCTAAGTTCATATATATATTTATTTATTTTTATATTTGTTTATTTGTATATTTATATATTTATATATGTATATATTTATATATTTATATGATTGAATATTAATATATTGATACATTTTATATTTGCATACTTTAATTTTTTTATTTATATTCATTTATATTTATTTATATTTATTTATATTTATTAATATTTATTTATATTTATTTATTTATTTATTTATAAGTTTTTGTTTACACGTGTTCATTGTATGTGGAAGAAAAATAAATTAGCATATGTAGTTATGTTATTTTTTTTAACACTTTTAAATATATCGTGCTATATACAAGTATACAACATATACTTAGTTGACCTTTGACCTCATGAAGAAGAAAAGCGGGTAACAATAGAGCTTACTCTGACCCGATAGGCATGCTATTAGAAACTTGGTGAAAAACCGATATACAATATAACATAACAATAAACACCAAGCCTTTAGTCGTCGCGGTTTCGGAGATGATTTTAACAGTATTCATTACATAAATATAAGGAATATAAATTGCCGCCAGAGCGTTGTCAATATTGACCAATTGAGCATGATATGAACCCTATGGGTATGATTTGAAGAAATTTGTTGTAGATTACCCGTGACAATGTTTCATAAACAGTAAGAAGCGTCTGAACGTTATGGTTTCATGGGATCAACTTTGGCTATATGTATTTAAGCAATAAAGAGTTAAAGCGGGGCTACTTTTAACACCAGGGGCATGGTTTGAAAAAAAATTGTTGTATAATCGCTATACAATTTAACATAGAATATTGGGCCTTTATATTTCAGAGAAATAGTTTTAGCTGATTACTAAATGAATGAAAGGGAAACGCGTTATCCCCATGGGGCAACTTATTTTCACCCCAGCGGAATTATTTGAACACATTTGACAAAGAACCAAAATACGATGTGAAAATTTAACTTACTTATTTTGTTCCACACTTAATACATTACATGAAAAGAAGCAACCCCAAGTGCGAAGCAAATTTTGACGCTCAGAATCTAGATTGGAACAAACTTGGGAGAGTTACATAATTTCTTTCATGTCAGCTACCAAACCTTTGGGATTCGCTGTTTTATAGATTTGTTTTTAACATTAAGTATACGCATATATGCAAAACAGGTTATTCCCAGGGCGGGCTTTTTAAACCCCTGGGAGATGATTTGAAAAAAAGGTAGGTAATTTCTATACAATGTTTCATTACAAATACCAAATCTATGGGCTTGCAGATTTCTAAATTCAAATTCCGTTTTTGCATTTAGACCGATATTATCAGCAATAAAGCGGATTGATTTGAACAGTTTAAGTGGATCGCCCAATTACCATCCATGTAAAGGTTCTGGAAAATAAGCTTAAAGAGTTTGGATGATTGTTTGATGCACATTGTTGAAATCACATGGCATAAGACGACACATGCTGGAAAGCTATCCGCCACAGATAGTAACCATCAACAGTTTTGGCTGAGATGAGTTAAAAAAAGATCATCAGATGCCGCATATGAACTCAATAATTGTGTTACATACTCAGTGAATCCCAGCATACGACAAACAACTATCGCATCCAAAGGGTTGAAGTCGTCATCACAGACTGTACCCCATGTGTTGTTGTAGAAGACCTCGAGACGACCCTGGCTAGGTCTTGATCCATTTACTAGTCGAATATCCTGGGCTGAAACATGAGAAAACTAATAACACGGCGGATATCGCGGTCCGTGTAGATACCGTCTTTTCCTTTTTCGTTTTGAATTCGACACGACACATGAAAATTAACGCATATTAGTTCATATTCCAATTTTCTAATGACCGAAACAAAAACAAAGTACGAAAACAAAATTAACTTCTTTGTAACGTTTTTCGTTGTACCAATTATAAAACAAAATACGAAATGTATTTCCCTCTTCAAATTTCGCTTCCATCTTCATATAACCAAAATCAATGATCAAAACTTGAAACAGATTATTTGGTCCCGTTTACCGTTCTTTGTTTGATATTACGGTTTACAAAAACACACACTCGTTTTAGTCCTATATTCAGGGGAGATCCTTACATTTTAAGAGCTGTAATACCCCTGCCCCTGAGTCCCGTATTCCAATTATTGTTACCCCTTAGACCCGTATGACGTTTTATGAAGCACAATAATCGGCGGCGGCTGCTAAAATGTCCCCTATGTTTTTCTTTTACCATCACCGTACATAATAGAATATAAAAGCTGTATTAGTACTGCCAATATTGAAAGGAAAAACACGAAAAAAGGAGAATAAATAATTAATGGTTTGAATCTTATGGAATGGTTAAACGCAAAGTGTCTAATATATAATTTCCAATTCGTTCGATTAAGTACAAATGCATGCTAAATTTAACAACAGCACGGTGATATGTCTAGTGATTTTAGTTTTGAACGAGTTATAACCAAACACCTTATATGAAACCGTGTTGCGCTTGAAATGATTTGATATAATCTTATTGATAATATTAATAAATGTGCCTTCTTTAATAACTAATTAAACAACTTATTTTATGTTCCGGAAAGAGCGCTCAAGATAAAGTTAATGCTTAAAAAAAGATTTACCTGCCAATGATATTATTACGCCTCTAAGAAATTTGACTTAAAACGTTACGTTTAAAACAAAGGCAAAAAGCATCCGTCACGCCTATAGAAACAACTTGCACGCGTTGAAACGTTCCGTTTTAGACCCTGGTTGTCTCCTAAAATGAAACTCGAATACCCTTAAGGGAAACCGTGTATGTCTGTAACTGTACGTGTATGATTTGCTTAGTCAATGATACATATGACTTTCAGAGCTTATTTTATTGATGAGTTCTTCTATGTGGTGGTGGCCATGAGCAGGGAAAAGGAACGCGCCTTCAAGCAAGCGTTGGCTTGCGTGATCGGTTAAAGAACATTATTATACAATATTATTGTATTCCATTTATACACATCCAGTTTATTTTAACAGTTATTCGATTAGTGGAAAAAACGTACACAAAACCAAAAGCGTTATTTAAAAATTAATTATTTGTAACAATGTAATAGTTTAACTTATTTGGTATTTTATATTATCGACTTTAATTAGCGTTGATTTTTCTGTTATTATTTTATGTAATGGTCGTGTAAAGAGTTTGAAATAATTGTATAACTGTTATGAGCAAATTTTCTATCTCCTATTAAGGAAGCGCCAAAGATAATCATGCTGAAACACTTTTTAAAGAACACAGTTCGGGAACCCATTGCATGAGGCATAAAAACCTATGCTCTGAACTTGATACCACTATTTAGTGTGAAATTCAGGACCAGTGTCGCTCCCTATTTTTGCAACTGGTTGCAAATCACTGGTTGGATGCAAGCCCTGCGTGATACGAGAGTCCACCAGGACGACAAACGACGTGCCGTGACAGGGCTTCACGAGGCAATTTATGATTTAAGGGGAATTGATACCATACTAATTGAATTTGTATGTTGAGCAATAATGCGGGTTTGTTTTCGTGTGATATACAGATATTAATACAATGTAGTAAATAATTCAATCGTTTTAATTACCTTAAGACAAAAACTACGCTTTAAAAAGAAATTTAATTGTGCCAAGAATATCGAAATGCATGTTATACAAGAACTCAAATCCAATGATTTCAAACAAGAGCAGACATGTACATTTGTATCATAATTTAATGTTACTTGATCTATTCATTTCCCAATTAGAGTAGCAAACAATAGCTTTCCCAAAATTCGAATATTCTTCCTCTA